>NC_047070.1:13066155-13231155 GCF_902459465.1 Asterias rubens | reverse complement strand
CCGATCCTTATATCACCCCATCGGTCGTATCAGATATAGATACTGACTTGAGGGATGAGACCCAAACGCAATGGGGTTTATACCTACCCCATGGTGCTTGTTCTGCAATGAGGGGAGACACGCGTGACGCCAAAAGTCGACGGCAGATAGTCATCATGGTGATGATTACACTGGTTCCAATTTCCATACTGGCCGTGCTCTGTATTGTCTTGATGGTCAACTCTGGGGCGGACAACACCAGGTTGGAGTTGGTGCGAGACAGAGTTGGTAGTAGCGTTCAGGATGCAGGGGAGTTGGTACATCATCTACAGATTGAGAGGGGGCTGAGCGCGCTCTATATCTCATCGGGGGCCCAAGATGGGCCTGGGTACTTGGTGGATGTCTATAAAGAAACAGACAGCGTCATTCAGAACATTACATGGAACCTTGAAGTAGACTTTCCTAGTAGGGGTTACTTTAACAGCAAGGTTGACTTTATTGCTCATTTAGGTAGTTTTCGGGATGACATGATATCGATCGGGGTTAAGAATCTAACCATTCCAGACGTCATTGATTTTTACACACGTGATATAGATGCGATAATGTATTGGCTGTCTGAAGACATTAAAGACTATATGTCTGGAGGTCTGTGGCGACAACTGATTGCCTACCAGTTCCTGATCCTAGCAAAGGAGCACATGGGTAAAGAACGGGCCATCGGGGGTACGTTTTTCTCTTTAGGAGGTTTCAGCTCGATTCAGGATTACCTGTGGTACCTCAACGAAACATTTATGGCAGAAACGTACCTTAACACCGCCCTTCAACTTTCGTCATTTCTTCAAGAAGCTTACAAGATTGACAATGAGCTGTATGATCAACTCCAACAGATGCGCTCTGAAATTCACCACAATGACTTCGAGAATCTACAACCTTCGCTTACTAAGGGAGATAACTGGTTCCATAACATGACGTTTTACATTGATATCCTTTTGAAACTGCAATACCGTCTGGCAGATTTGATCGTTAAGGAGCTGGATTTAACCACAAGGCAGGGGAAAGTAAACGTAGTAGCCTGTGCTCTGCTCCTCTGCTCGGTTCTACTCACGGGACCGATTATCATCTTAGGCATCATCCGACAGACTAAGTGCATCCAACAAGTTAATGAAAATCTTCATCTGAAAACGAAACAACTCCGGGAGCAGAAGAAACGAGCGGACTCCTTGCTGTACCAGATGCTACCCAAGACAGTAGCTGAGCAGCTCAAGCAAACTGGCAATGTACCTGCTGAGACGTACGACGCAGTCACGGTCTTCTTTTCCGATGTGGTCAACTTTACCGTTGTGTCAGCAATCAGCACACCCATTCAGGTAAGAAGTTACTTCATATGATTGACATTTACCATGACGTGGCCATCTTTTTATGTTTACTTACTTTCATACTATCAACAATAAAAAAGAAAAGAAATTATGATCACCGATTTCTCGTCGTAGGAAAAACTACTCGGCTCTTTTAAGATTCTTTCTTCGGTTGTTTTTTGTTCGCCAATTTGAATAAATTTTTTGCACTTAAAAAAAAAATGCTTTCATCTATTTTCAACCGTTTCGTGCGCTAAAAATCATTTTTTGATTTATCCGATCTTAACCTTTCGGAGTTGGCTTTACCTCCAGCCGTTTAAGTTAAATACAGCCCTTGTTGTTATCGGTTTTGGTTTTCGGTGTTTTCGGTTTTTGTTTGTTATTGCATCTTTATAAAAAATTATTTAAAACAAGGTCTCGAAACGGCCGAGTCCACGCTGCTTTACATGGGATGGGCAACATGTGTACCTTTAAAGGGCACGTGTTACATCCAGGCTAGACTATTTAGTTCTACACTCTTGTAGTTACTATATGTTTTACTTGATGCTACTCTCACACTGTGAATACCAATATTTTGAAATTTGCGATGAGTTCGCCCAAAAGTTGTGATTTGATAGTGAATAATTATGTTCTCGGTCGTCCTTAAACCTCTCCTTACCAATATCCTACGCATAATACGCACGCTTTACCAACATTACATGAGCCAGCAATTTTGGTTTTGCTCAATCTGAGCAAATTCTATGGTTGGTGAAAAAGAGTCTAGCGAAACCCTTGGATATAGGGGATCTTGATTTCTTCATGCCAAAGATCTAATTATCTGGGCCTTACCAGCGGCAAGTTTAGAACTTACTAAAGTTGTCATAATGCTGACTGAGACAGGGACAGATAAGGGAGTTGTCATAATGGTGACTGAGACAGGGACAGATAAGGGAGTTGTCATAATGGTGACTGAGACAGGGAAAGATAAGGGAGTTGTCATAATGGTGACTGAGACAGGGAAATATAAGGGAGTTGTCATAATGGTGACTGAGACAGGGACATATAAGGGAGTTGTCATAATGGTGACTGAGACAGGGACAGATAAAGGAGTTGTCATAATGGTGACTGAGACAGGGAAAGATAAGGGAGTTGTCATAATGGTGACTGAGACAGGGAAAGATAAGGGAGTTGTCATAATGGTGACTGAGACAGGGAAAGATAAGGGAGTTGTCATAATGGTGACTGAGACAGGGAAAGATAAGGGCGTTGTCATAATGGTGACTGAGACAGGGAAAGATAAGGGAGTTGTCATAATGGTGACTGAGACAGGGACAGATAAGGGAGTTGTCATAATTGTGACTGAGACAGGGACAGATAAGGGAGTTGTCATAATGGTGACTTAGACAGGGACAGATAAGGGAGTTGTCATAATGGTGACTGAGACAGGGACAGATAAGGGAGTTGTCATAATGGTGACTGAGACAGGGAAAGATAAGGGAGTTGTCATAATGGTGACTGAGACAGGGAAAGATAAGGGAGTTGTCATAATGGTGACTGAGACAGGGAAAGATAAGGGCGTTGTCATAATGGTGACTGAGACAGGGAAAGATAAGGGAGTTGTCATAATGGTGACTGAGACAGGGAAAGATAAGGGAGTTGTCATAATGGTGACTGAGACAGGGAAAGATAAGGTAGTTGTCATAATGGTGACTGAGACAGAGAAAGATAAGGGAGTTGTCATAATGGTGACTGAGACACGGAAAGATAAGGGAGTTGTCATAATGGTGACTGAGACAGGGAAAGATAAGGGACTTGTCATAATGGTGACTGAGACAGGGACAGATAAGGGAGTTGTCATAATGGTGACTGAGACAGGGACAGATAAGGGAGTTGTCATAATGGTGACTGAGACAGGGACAGATAAGGGAGTTGTCATAATGGTGACTGAGACAGGGAAAGATAAGGGAGTTGTCATAATGGTGACTGAGACAGGGAAAGATAAGGGAGTTGTCATAATGGTGACTGAGACAGGGAAAGATAAGGGAGTTGTCATAATGGTGACTGAGACAGGGAAAGATAAGGGAGTTGTCATAATGGTGACTGAGACAGGGAAAGATAAGGGAGTTGTCATAATGGTGACTGAGACAGGGAAAGATAAGGTAGTTGTCATAATGGTGACTGAGACAGAGAAAGATAAGGGAGTTGTCATAATGGTGACTGAGACACGGAAAGATAAGGGAGTTGTCATAATGGTGACTGAGACTGGGAAAGATAAGGGAGTTGTCATAATGGTGACTGAGACAGGGAAAGATAAGGGAGTTGTCATAATGGTGACTGAGATAGGGAAAGATGAGGGAGTTGTCATAATGGTGACTGATACAGGGAAAGATAAGAAGTTGTCATATTGGTGACTGAGACAGGGAAAGATATGGGAGTTGTCATAATGGTGACTGAGACAGGGAAAGATAAGGGAGTTGTCATAATGGTGACTGAGACAGGGAAATATAAGGGAGTTGTCATAATGGTGACTGAGACAGGGAAAGATAAGGGAGTTGTCATAATGGTGACTGAGACAGGGAAAGATAAGGGAGTTGTCATAATGGTGACTGAGACAGGGAAAGATATGGGAGTTGTCATAATGGTGACTGAGACAGGGAAAGATAAGGGAGTTGTCATAATGGTGACTGAGACAGAGAAATATAAGGGAGTTGTCATAATGGTGACTGAGACAGGGAAAGATAAGGGAGTTGTCATAATGGTGACTGAGACAGGGAAAGATAAGGGAGTTGTCATAATGGTGACTGAGACAGGGAAAGATATGGGAGTTGTCATAATGGTGACTGAGACAGGGACAGATAAGGGTCATTCCATGTCAGACCAACGCACTTTTTTACCTCATGTCTTCCAATTTTGATAAAAATTACTGTGCTTGTAGGTCCTAATGAGCAATGAATGCACACCAATTTTCAGCCCGATCGGACTTTCTATGTGGTCAGGGCAGAAACCACTAAAATCTGACATTTTTAGGGTAAAATACCACCTTTTTAGTAAATATATGTCATAACCATGTCAATTTTTATCACATATATGCAAATTTGGTATCAAATTGATGAGAATTGCATGCTCAAATCAATTCTTTCATCACAAATTAATTTTCTGAAATCTAGGTCACTGTAATCTTTAATATGTTATCGTGACCTTGACCCCGTTTTTGAAATAATGTATCATTCCAAAAATCAACGAAATAAAAATCATCCGTAAGGGAGTTGTCATAATGGTGACTGAGACAAGGAAAGATAAGGGAGTTGTCATAATGGTGACTGAGACACGGAAGGATAAGTGGGTACATCTGTCTCCCAGAAAGGACTTGAAAAGAGTGTTTGGACAATAGCCAGCTCTCAACCGTGTCGGGTACCATTGTTTACAAAATATAGTCTTTGAAATTGTTACAAACATGTTCACCATTTCACTTCTTTTCATAAATAAAGTGATACTTGCGAAGTTCTGCTACAAAATGTAATTACGATAGAAGTTGCCGGCGTCCATTATGAAGCACGATCCATGACTGTGTTGTCATTGCACATTAAGTCTGTTTAATGTTGGCTTGGTGATGAGAACACAAAGCACGTGCTTTCTAATGTCATTCTAGTCTTTTAGCAGAAAACGTTTCATTGTTGACTATATTTTCAATAGCATTGACTTTGATGCAATCACGTACTCACAGGTGTGGCTGTTTTGTTTTTGGGTTTTTCGGTGGTGTTCCGTTTCTTTTGTTTTGTTTTTGTTCGGTTTAGAAGGCCTTTGGTCGTTTACTTGTTCTTGGATGTGTTTTTCTTGGGGGGGGGGGGAGAAGGATATTGTGATACAGATATTAAACTTCCCATGTGCCAGCCAGTCTTTCATTCACTGCAGCGGAAGCCAAGGAACAGCACGTTCATAAAGTTCTTATTTAGAGCGGTATCTTCCTACTTCTGCTACACAATAAGACGTTGAAAGCATTTATGGTCAACTCTTCATTGTACAGCGAAGAGGGCGGGAAAGATCAGAACTCTTAATAACTAAGGCCAGGACGCAAACACTAAGCCACGGAATAATTCGTGTTGTGATGGGCTGGTAGGGTTATAAACACTATAGTCCTGTCTTACCGGTATACGTGCAGTACGGCTATCACTTGAAGTTTAATCAGACCTGACAGTAATTGTTTTATCTTACTGCCATTATGATCAATAACAAGATAAAAACATGACAATCTCTTTACAACGTGTTGTCTGTTCCCAAGGTGATTGTCATGCTGAATACGTTATATCAGTGCTTAGACGGAATCATTGACAGATATGACGTCTACAAAGTGGAGACAATTGGGGATGCGTACATGGTCGTGTCAGGTAAGTACGTAAAGAGATAATCACGAATTGGTTTCCAATTTGCTCAAAAGTGACGCACAGTTTCGCACGTGCTCGATGTGCCGTTAGGAAACTTAAGTTAATGTGTTTATGATATGCGTAGAGGTTCCATCTTCTTTGACGAACCGCATTCTTTAAAATGAAGATTGTCTTATACACAATTGATTTTATTTTAATTCGTTCTTTTTAACTTGAACTTCGCGAGAGTCACATGACGTCTAATTTTCTTCAAAGCGATTTTTCAAACGGGATCGGGTGGAATAGCGAAAAGCCTTATAGTGATGTGACTTCAAACTTATAGAGTAATTTTCATGTTATTATGATGTGGTTGTTTTAGTTTGTTTGTATTAGACGGCTTCTTGTACTTCGTCGTTCACAGCTTTTCGTAATTGGAATCATATGATTTGAAGTCCATTTATTGACATACTGGAAGCCGGAGAGGGAAGCTATATTAGAACGGGTTAGAATATATGCTCACGTTTACGGGTATTTGATACTCGAGTGGCAGCAGTTTGAATTTGATGAGCTTGTTGTTGATGCCAAAGACTCAAAGAGCAATGAATTGTAATAAAACCATAGATAAAGTCTTGACTGTGGATTCGTAGGAACGAATGATGCTGGTGTTTCTTATGTTGGATCACTTTGCATTAAACACAACATAAACAGCCCGAGACTTATGGTCATTATTGTCCGTGGAATGTTATCATTGTGTCCCCAAGACAACCGACACTATTATCACGAATCAATGTGTGGTGAAGAGGTTTTCAACTAGTGGTTTAATCCCAACGAGGCCTGGTTCTTGATAAATTATACCGAGACGAAGTCGAGGTAAATTATCAAGAACCAGGCCTCGGCGGGTTTTAACCACTAGTTGAAAACCGATTCAACACACTTTGATTCCCATTTATAAATACCTTTTTGGTCAAAAAACATCATCACTTTTGGTCAAAAAGTTAAATAAATGCCTTCGGGCAAACAACTCCTTATAAGGGAATGCTGTGCGCGTCGCGCGTATCGCGTGATGCGGCACAACGGTCCTGGCCGTTGCTCTTGACCAATAGGAATGAAGAAACTGTCTTATAAGCACATGTGCAAGCTCGCGTATCACGCCCATGTCTCAACACTTTTTACTGGTCATAAACAAAGGTTTATACACACCCACGTGACGCGCTCTCCACCAATAGGAATAGCGAAACTGTCTGAGGTATTTATGAATGGGGTTTTAAGGTAGGCCTTACGACACAGTCACACAGCCACAGAGGATGGTGACGTGCGTCCTTGAAATAATTGAAAACTCAAATTTCACATGTTTTAATTTCTTAGTTTACTTTACAAAATCCATTACAGCTTTTTTAGGTAATAGGTTTTTAGGTTTTAGGTAATCATTTAGCAATACTTTTAATTAGTGTGTTTGGATTTCACAAAGACAGTCCTAACTTAGGACTAGTCGTTCTAGACTTAAGATCGATCCTGGGATCGATTTCACATAACTTCTCGAACAACTAGAATTTATATTGTTTGG
Source organism: Asterias rubens (assembly GCF_902459465.1). Taxonomy (NCBI): domain Eukaryota; kingdom Metazoa; phylum Echinodermata; class Asteroidea; order Forcipulatida; family Asteriidae; genus Asterias; species Asterias rubens. The sequence continues at coordinate 13,223,917 of NC_047070.1, read as the reverse complement.
ACTGACAGTCTTCTTCGGACTTAGATATCGAGAGAATGCCAATCAGTTAAACTAATAATCAATTTAATCGAGCTCTGACGTAAATGAGAAATGGTTGGTTTTATCATTTTTGTGAAGGCTGACTTCAACCCAAATGAGAGCACCAATTGAAGCTCCACTAACTTTTACTCCAATTCGAGCCTCTGGCCAAACTGGGATTCATAGGCATGCGCGTCAGATCGATGGAGACCAACCAATCGTCTTTCTGATCCAACCGTTTTATCATGTTCACTGATTCCATTTTGAAGTGTTCGGACTTGACAAACCGATTAAGTCGTTTCAAATTGAAACGGGTCGAAATCTCTTGTATTTATGATTGGGTATGACCAATACGTGGATATAAACTGATCGACCCTCAACTTGCCTTATTGCTCCAACATTGCTCCAACATTTTGTTATTGATATTCCGTATTGAATACACGTCAACACTTGACATCACTCGTGCAGTGCAGACAAAGTATTGGGTATAAAGACTCACCTCTATTAATGTAAATTTCTATTTTATGTGCAACAATTATCTTGTTGCAACAATGATCTTGATGGAAGTTGCCTTTTTCATATTAAAGTACTAAAGCGGCTGCAGGTCGACTTGACGATCTGTATGCACTGAATGTCATCGGGGTCGGTTCCAACGAATGAAGGAAGTTTCTGACTAGTACAGTAGCCTAATGCAATGTTGTATCTGTATGTGTGCTTAGGAGTACCTCAGCGAAATGGCAACAAACATGCCCCAGAGATGGCCCGGTTATCCCTAGCAATCTGCTCTGGTGTGTCCACGGTTCAAATCCCACACCTTCTTGGAAGCATCTTCAAGCTCCGCATTGGAATTCACACTGGTAAGTTACTTAAACACAGCTCTTAACGCTCAAAACAAATATAGATACTATTTTAGTGTGACAATTAATTGACACTAGGGCCCCAAATTTCATCAAGCATACATGTAAAAGACCTTTACAAAAATGTGTATAAAAAGGACGTTGTAAAAACTAAAAGAATAATAATAATCACCTCGGCAGATTTCGCCCAACCGTGCACATTAAAAAAACAAATGAATCAGTGGCAGGTTTGATTAAGTTCTATTACCAGCTTGGTTCTAGTCGGAAAGAGATGGTTTGAGCCTACCATAGAACAGTAAATGACAACTTGCTGTTAATATAATGCCGCATTGAATACCGCATTTAAAACTCTACAGACATAGACATAATGACACTCTAATAATTATGACACTATGACGACTATGATGATACTCTATTGAAAATGTTATTGAAAATTATGGTAAATGGTGCAGCGTGCGGCACGTTGCACCATTTACCATCACTTTATTTCTATGGTTTTGAGCTGGAGCTATACTAATGACTATTGTATTATTTGTAATGTATGTAAGGTCCGTGTGCTGCAGGTGTAGTTGGATCCACGAGACCACGTTATTGCTTATTTGGAGACACAATCAACACTGCATCTAGGATGGAATCAACTGGAGAACGTTTGTTCATTCTCATTCATTATTTCTATTATGTTCTTTGTGTTATTCAAGGTTTTGTTTAGTTTGGGTTGGAAAGCGTTGTTATTTAACATCATGTTCATTTGAGGCGTCATGTCACACCAATTTATTTTCCCGAATTTGTGTTGTTTTTGTGTTTGTTTTCCAAATAGCGCACAATGTGAAAGTTGTTCTAGCGCTTGTCTATGATAGCTTTAACAAGATATTTCCCTTAATACGGATGCGGATTTCTTATTTTCGTAGTAATACCAAAATGAATCGTACATTTTGTTTTCTCAACGTGTTGAAGTGTGGAACCATGTCAAACAAATGAATGGATGGAGTCCATTGTCGATGAATACTATACGAGATGAACAGTCCAGATTTTACAGAACAAGTATAATCAGCTACAAGAAAGAACTGCATATCATTGGTTCTATATTATTATCCTTGTTATTGAGAAATGTTTAAAAACGAGAACACAATAGACCAATAAAGTGGTCCACCCCATACAATGAATGCTCTTTAACACTGCTTGCTATCGTGGACGCATCTATGCTTAAGCAGCCAATAAATGATGATCTCAAATATATAGATATTACAGTTTTCTTACAGCTGCAGTCCATCCAGGAAACATAAAAAATATAACGAGTCTCTTACCTCACGTTAAACATGGTAAAAATAGGTTTTTCTCCAGAACGCTCCTAGCCAAATTTCTGAAAAACGTGGGGTCAAACAAGCCCGCGCGACAAAAGATTCGTGACGTGAGTGGCGGCTATTTGGTGTGGAAATACCAAAGCTGGAGAACTGTGTTCAAAACCAATAGTAAGAAATCGTCACTGGCGTCCAGGGTCATTATAATAGATAAGCCGTTTTTGACTCCCGGCTGAAAAAGCCGCGCGGCCGGGTGCATTTTTGACTCGAGTTATTTATTACTAAATGCAAATTTTGAGAGTAAAATGGTTATTAACCGGTATCTACGATGTCTATTTGACCATAAAAAGGTAATAGTTGACATATTGAGATCATCCTTTGATATGCACCAACCATGTGCGCAAAGACACATCACCTTTTGCCTTAAACGAACGGGCGGGAACGAACATCAAAATACACGTTCTTTCAAATACGACAATTATAAATCCGGTAGCCCAAATTCACGGCAGTAAACACGCGGCAACGCGACGCTGCGTGATTCACCAATCAAATGACAAGGATCTTGGTGCGAGTTAATATATACTGTACTTTAATACTTTCTTCCTATCAAGAAAGTCTGAGCACAAAATAACCATTCGATTGTTTTGCATTCATTCCTCAGCTGGCAAGATCCACATTAGTGAAGCTATGAGAGATGCCCTTATACGGTGTGGTGAAAGATTTGACATTGTCTTAAACGGAACACTGAACATTAAGGTCGGTTGAAATTATGTATAAATACAAAATTAGTAACAAGGGAGATGGCCTTAACTTTCTATTCATACCGGACCTTTTTCAGAGGCGTAAACAAGTAGGCCCCCTACATTAAAAAAAACAAACATCCCATTTGTAGCAAACATTTGTATTATTTCAACCCAAAACTAATGCTTTTTCCGGGTTTTCATTCATGGGGACAGCTTTTTTTTCATTCCAAATCGTGAATATTTATGGAAATATGTGTGACTTTGGGGACTATCGTGACACGGCCGGAATGTTGAAAATCTACGTAAGTATCTATGTGTGAAAAAACTATAATCAACTGTTGCAAGCTGCTTACCAGCCAAAAGGATGGTATAAATGCAAACAATAGTCAATGGCCCAATGACGTAATCGGGATTGTGTTGGTTTTCACGTCGAGTGATTGGTCAATAAGAGGCTCACTGGAGTGACTGACATTGGGAATTATATCGTTCTGGTTAGATTGCAAACTAAATTAAATGTCTGTTTCTCTACTCAAGTTTCGGAATTTTTTTTACAGTTATTGAATATTGCGATTATATGGCACTAAACGAAAATTCCATATTTCCTCTCTTTTGGCTGTTTCGGGGCTAGACATTTCCAAATAATGGATCGAACGTTAAGACAGTATCGTCATGATTTTACTAACGTTGTAGTTTCATGATCTTTTTATTGCAGGGAAAAGGCGAAATGATTACATACTTTTTGGATGGGGGCAACATCCACCCTAACACAGAGTTGGAGGACTAATAAATCCAAGTGACAAGGCGAAGGATTTGAAATGAAAGGGACAACTCATTTTAAAAATGAAAGTTTAATGATTAGGACATTTAAACCACCAATTAGAAAAACATGTCCGTCTTTTGGTTAAACAGACTGGAGATTGTTTTATGATTTTTGCTAGACGTCTAATAACGAGTGGAAACCTCTGTATTGAAATCTAAACTTTGTGGCATCATCACTAAACTCAACGAGTTAGACCTTTCTATTCCTGTTTGTAATAGAAACACACTAAAATTTATTTTTAACTTAAAGGATTTGGGTACTTTTTCAAAATGTCCATAGATTTATATAAAACTTACAGGGTTTGAAGCTAATGATAGTGGAATGCTTCCCTTCAAATATTACTTACTGAGGTGCTGTAGTTTTTGAGAAATGAGTAAAACAATGTCATGAAAATACGTCAGTAAATGCTTAAAATAATTTTGGTCTCATGAGACCAAAATTATTTTCATGACATTGTTTTGCTCATTTCCCAAAAACTACAGCACCTCAGCACGTAACATTTTCAGGGGAGCTTTCTACTAGCATTATCTTCAAACTGTGTAAGTTTAGAGTAAATCTGTGGACATTGTGTTTTTTGTCCTACAAAAAGTACATACACCCTTTAAAACATTGGTTTTATGCAAAAGTTTACTTAAAGGAAGGTTACAGAATTGGTAAGAAACAAAAATCTTGAAGATCACAGATTTACATAAAACTTACACGGTCTAATGATGATGATAGCTGAAAATATCCCTTGAAATATTTATGTCTGAAGAGTAATATTTGATGAGAAACCAAGAATCTAACTTCGCGTTTGGAGTTTATCGCTTAGTGAGCGTTTTATTCCATTTTTATTTTGGCATTGATGCAATGCAAAATTTGTAATCGGTTTTCACTGATCTCTCGTGACCAAGACGGCCAATCGATCTCAAACTTCTACAGGTTTGTCAGTTTATGTATATGGTGGATTACATAAAGTGCTTACACTGCCAGCAACTGTTTTGTTAGTAAAAACCAATTCTGTAACGTTTCTTTAATCAAAATGTGTAAAACTATAGAAGAGTACGTTGCACCATATTAATGGTCGTTTACTTTAATATTTTATTTCTAAACTTAGCTCAATATTAAGCATAAAGGTATTGTTGAAGTGAACAAGGAGAACATCTGGCACATCAGAATGACACATAATTGTAGTATGTGATGATGCCTGCATAGTGAACCGATGTAAATGGTGGACAGACTGCAACGTTAATGATTTTAACAGTTTGTTAACTGAAAGTGTCTTGTTATAATGGTAGAGGTATCGTATTAACCAAACTAGTTTAGTCTCTGTTTCCGAATAGCCCCCCCCCCCCTCCATATCGGATCGAAAACCAATGATAACTATTATACACATAATGAATGTTTATGAGTGCAATGGTGCAAATATGTTCATGAGTTGAAAGATGGAATGTTCTATTCAACGAGGCGGAGCCGAGTTGAATGGAACATTCCAGCTTTCAACGAATGAACATATTCGCACCATTGCACGAATGAAAAACATTCATTATTTGTTTTATATAACATCCAAGTAGAACTTTGTCATTTTGATTGAAAGAAACAACTTTCAAAACAAACAAGTTCAACTGTAGAAGCCCAATGCTAGTAATTTTACTATGCCTTCTTGCAGTAACACCTGCTGCGTTACCAAAGACACGCGCACGCAGTGATGTTTTTACTCAGCTTTTTCGTTCCATCCGAAAAGTACCATTGCACGCTGGCAGCGTGCCAGCGTGCAATGGTACTTTCCGGATGGAACGAAAAAGCACGGCGAGTGACTCAGCGTGCAATGGTACTTTTATTTGCTATCACGTGACGGACAATCCTCCAATCAAATGGCAAGGATCTGCTTGGGTGTTATATAAAATTGTTTAATAGAGATCAACATTGGCAATAATGTGTTACATCAAAGTCGTTGGACCGTTTTTGTTTTAGTGCATGCATCTACTTCATTCCCTGTAACTGTTCTGTTGAAAGTTCAGAAAGCAGATATATATACATATTATGTCATATAGTTACATAAGTTACGCCAGCCTTTGGATTGTTAGTTTGTTTGGCGACTTGGTCGTTCAGAATGTGTTGTTATTATTGTTGTAGGCCCTATTAAAAGGTATTTTGTGAAAGCAAATAATTATTCTCATAATGGTCCTGGGCTACACTTTAGTTCTGAGAATACTACGTATGACGCTGTATAAAATACAACAAATGAGCAGTTGAATTAGTGGAAGTAATTTACATATTCATATTAAATGGATACGAACGTTTGTACATTATTCAACAATTTGTATGTTCTGGTGTGGTAAGCCCTAAAACGTTGAATTTTACGACGACATTGCAGATTTATTGTTAAATATTTTTTGTCTTGTGTATTTCGATATTTTACAGTTCCCAAAAATGTTTTCTGCAAAGTAAGTCAGATTGTGGCTATGAGTATAGCTAGGCTCTTGCTCCATGGTGCTAGATAAAGCACAAGTTTCTACTGCTTAAATTGTGAAGACTTATTGTTCTGGTTCGCTTATTTGGCCTATTGACCTAAACTTTTCCCGGGTTCTTAGGCGGGCACGGACCCCACGCCATGAAAGCTTCACGTTCGCATGCTCCAGGTTTGCATCCATAAAGTCAGGCCTACAGTGTACCTGTTCTCAAAAAGAATAAATAACTGTAATCGAAAATTAAGTAACGATGGCACTATACGAGGGCTTTCGTATCGTATCAAATCAACTGCAAATACCCTAACTTTTACCAGCCCAAAATAAAAACAAGTATGAACCATGTGAACCTAGTTTACAATAAGTGTGACCTTGTACATTCTTTGAGTATTCTGGCAGGCAAGATACTACACTGGTCTTATGGGAAAGTTGACATTTTGTGTAATAATTTCCACATTAAACCAATAGTTATGAAAGTAAAAGCTGGACAAGTTTTGAGATGTGCCCCATTTCATTATATCAAAAGTTGATAAGAATTAGACAGTGCAATCTCCATAAAATATAAGATTTTATGATTTCTTCCGTTAGGCTGTGTACAAATCATGCCTGCAGGAAGTCCAGGCCTTGTGGCTCTTTTGTTCACATCGTCTATATGGAGCTGTATTACGATACCCTAGCCAGTCACAGGTCACATCGTCTATATGGAGCTGTATTACGATACCCTAGCCAGTCACAGGTCACATCGTCTATATGGAGCTGTATTACGATACCCTAGCCAGTCACAGGTCACATCGTCTATATGGAGCTGTATTATGATACCCTAGCCAGTCACAGGTCACATCGTCTATATGGAGCTGTATTATGATACCCTAGCCAGTCACAGGTCACATCGTCTATATGGAGCTGTATTACGATACCCTAGCCAGTCACAGGTCACATCGTCTATATGGAGCTGTATTATGATACCCTAGCCAGTCACAGGTCACATCGTCTATATGGAGCTTTATTACGATACCCTAGCCAGTCACAGGTCACATCGTCTATATGGAGCTTTATTACGATACCCTAGCCAGTCACAGGTCACATCGTCTATATGGAGCTGTATGACGATACCCTAGCCAGTCACAGGTCACATCGTCTATATGGAGCTTTATTACGATATCCTAGCCAGTCACAGGTCACATCGTCTATATGGAGCTTTATGACGATACCCTAGCCAGTCACAGGTCACATCGTCTATATGGAGCTTTATTACGATACCCTAGCCAGTCACAGGTCACATCGTCTATATGGAGCTGTATTATGATACCCTAGCCAGTCACAGGTCACATCGTCTATATGGAGCTGTATTATGATACCCTAGCCAGTCACAGGTCACATCGTCTATATGGAGCTGTATTACGATACCCTAGCCAGTCACAGGTCACATCGTCTATATGGAGCTGTATTACGATATCCTAGCCAGTCACAGGTCACATCGTCTATATGGAGCTGTATGACGATACCCTAGCCAGTCACAGGTCACATCGTCTATATGGAGCTTTATTACGATACCCTAGCCAGTCACAGGTCACATCGTCTATATGGAGCTTTATTACGATACCCTAGCCAGTCACAGGTCACATCGTCTATATGGAGCTGTATTACGATACCCTAGCCAGTCACAGGTCACATCGTCTATATGGAGCTGTATTATGATACCCTAGCCAGTCACAGGTCACATCGTCTATATGGAGCTGTATGACGATACCCTAGCCAGTCACAGGTCACATCGTCTATATGGAGCTGTATGACGATACCCTAGCCAGTCACAGGTCACATCGTCTATATGGAGCTTTATGACGATACCCTAGCCAGTCACAGGTCACATCGTCTATATGGAGCTTTATGACGATACCCTAGCCAGTCACAGGTCACATCGTCTATATGGAGCTGTATTACGATACCCTAGCCAGTCACAGGTCACATCGTCTATATGGAGCTGTATGACGATACCCTAGCCAGTCACAGGTCACATCGTCTATATGGAGCTGTATTACGATACCCTAGCCAGTCACAGGTCACATCGTCTATATGGAGCTGTATTACGATACCCTAGCCAGTCACAGGTCACATCGTCTATATGGAGCTGTATTATGATATCCTAGCCAGTCACAGGTCACATCGTCTATATGGAGCTGTATTATGATATCCTAGCCAGTCACAGGTCACATCGTCTATATGGAGCTGTATTATGATATCCTAGCCAGTCACAGGTCACATCGTCTATATGGAGCTGTATTATGATATCCTAGCCAGTCACAGGTCACATCGTCTATATGGAGCTTTATTACGATACCCTAGCCAGTCACAGGTCACATCGTCTATATGGAGCTTTATGACGATACCCTAGCCAGTCACAGGTCACATCGTCTATATGGAGCTTTATTACGATACCCTAGCCAGTCACAGGTCACATCGTCTATATGGAGCTGTATTACGATACCCTAGCCAGTCACAGGTCACATCGTCTATATGGAGCTGTATTACGATACCCTAGCCAGTCACAGGTCACATCGTCTATATGGAGCTGTATTACGATACCCTAGCCAGTCACAGGTCACATCGTCTATATGGAGCTGTATTACGATACCCTAGCCAGTCACAGGTCACATCGTCTATATGGAGCTTTATGACGATACCCTAGCCAGTCACAGGTCACATCGTCTATATGGAGCTGTATTATGATACCCTAGCCAGTCACAGGTCACATCGTCTATATGGAGCTGTATTACGATACCCTAGCCAGTCACAGGTCACATCGTCTATATGGAGCTGTATTATGATATCCTAGCCAGTCACAGGTCACATCGTCTATATGGAGCTGTATTATGATACCCTAGCCAGTCACAGGTCACATCGTCTATATGGAGCTTTATGACGATACCCTAGCCAGTCACAGGTCACATCGTCTATATGGAGCTGTATTACGATACCCTAGCCAGTCACAGGTCACATCGTCTATATGGAGCTTTATGACGATACCCTAGCCAGTCACAGGTCACATCGTCTATATGGAGCTGTATTACGATACCCTAGCCAGTCACAGGTCACATCGTCTATATGGAGCTGTATTACGATACCCTAGCCAGTCACAGGTCACATCGTCTATATGGAGCTTTATGACGATACCCTAGCCAGTCACAGGTCACATCGTCTATATGGAGCTGTATTATGATACCCTAGCCAGTCACAGATATTCATTCTTAACAGCACCTCAAAATCATTTTATTTAATAATAAAGGCCTACCTTGAAAAGTAGCTGAAACAAAGCAAAGACACTAAAACATGTTAATATTCCGATATATTTAATCATATTTTATTGCTATACATTAACATCTTTGGGAGAATATCCAAACCTCTGCAAAAAACAAATTCAAATATTGCAAGGTATGGAATTATCTTGACTACATTAACATGATTGACAGTGAATAAACAATTACTTTACAAACCAATAACAATATCTGAGAAATATCTGAAATTTGGTTTTCATATGTTTTCTTCTTGAAACATCCGTTACTTACAAAGAATACGAAATTCATTGCAAATTTGTTTAACTCGAAATTGCCTATTATACATGTACCATACATTTTACTAAAGCTAACAGTTGAACTGCAAGCTGAAGTATGGTACTTTATTACATTATTATTATTATTATTATTGTTATTATTATTATTATTGTTATTATTATTATTATTATTATTATTATTCAGTGATATTTCAACTCAAAATCGGTCATTTGACAACTTTATCCTTGTCAATTAAGTGGATTGATTGAGCAAGGAAGTTGAGTGGAAACACTTATTTGATTTGAACATTACTTTGTTTTATCGTACATCAATTGTCCACTTACAAGAAAGAACTTGTTCTACGACTTATTGTAGAACCCTTAATGGTCAAACTAGGTTTACTCATACACAAAATACAAATCTAGATTACAGTCCTTTCTTGAACAAACAAAAACATAAAGAAATTGTACTGACAACTGTAGAAATTCTATAAATGGCATCAAAGATCTCTTTGATTTGATATGACCTTTTCATTCACCATTCAAGATACCTTTTGATATCATCATTCTGAATTTATATGTGTTTATTTCTTGTTTTTCATGTGTTTATTTTTTGTTTTTCAATCGTCACTGATAGCAAGTTTGTACTAGAACATCAAATACGTGTTATAATACGACCAGTTATTACAAATAAACTAACTGAGAGCAAATTGTTCTCAGCTTATTACAGATAGTGTCACTTGTAAGAAACACAAATATGTAAAACAAACTAATCTGCATTGCATCACGATATCCAGTGTCCTGGAACCAATAATTGTTGCCCAACCTAATATGCTAAGAAAAACCTACAAACATGTCAACATGAATGTTGTCATGGTAGTGGTAAGCAGTAGTTATGGAATAGACATTGAGCTATACAGCCTTCCATGGTAACAGTATCTGCTTGCAGTCTGTACGAGATGAACCCCTTAATAGAATAAGTTCAATGTGACATTATACAATTGTTGCATGCTGTGACAAGGTCCATAGCTTTTGTACACCTGAGGCGAAGTCGAGGGTGTACAAAACCCATGGACCCCAATCACAGCGTGCAATATTTGTTTTGTTATACCTTGGTAACACTAATATTCCTCTTCTCAAAGTTATGTTGTTATCTTCAAACATTATTACGACGAAGTATTCATTGTTTGCAGACGAACAAGAAACAATTCCTGACTGTTCCCATGAACCCGCAGGTGTTTTGTACACACTACTGGAAATCAACCAACACTGGGAACGATCGAGGTGATGTACACCGGTTTACATCACTTTTCATGTTACCCAACTCCCGAGCCATGTAACATGTGATTTTGTTGCACATCACGTGATTGGCTCTCGACCAATCAAACTTCACACTTTGTTACCGAGGTATAACAATGATAAATGATCCCTTTCCAACACTGGATTAGGAACTGGATACACCTGTGAACAATGCAGATTTCAATCTTATTTTCTATATAACATTCTAAGGTACATCAGGGCCCAATTTCATGGCTCTGCTTACCATAAGCAAAGAATTGGCACTTACGGAAGCAGGGAATTCTGTGCTTATGTCAAGCGTATTTCACAGGTTAGCGGGGAATTTTGGCTTCTGCGTTTGCGTACTCCACGTAACTAGGCATTCTACACTTTCACAGCTAGCGCTTGTACGTAAGCGGAGAATGGTGATTGTAAGTGCAGAGTTCGGCGGTAAGCAGAACCATGTGAAATTGGGCCCAGGTTTGGTTAATTAATGTGTGCACATATGTGACATGTTCGAATTGGATATTTATTTTGTACAGTCATAAACAAATTTGACAATTTTTAAACTATACATGAATTTTACATTTTTGTAACATCCTCTTTGTCTCTACATTCATAATAATAATAATGATTATATACATTCAGCATTTGACAAAAATTACATTTATTTACAAATGCTATTTATTTCAATTGTATAATTCTAGGACTTGTGGTAAATTTCCTTGAAAATAAAAGGAAAGGATACGAGAAAGGATTGGAAGATTTGGAGCATCCAACTAATAATGATTCTAGTACGTCCACTTAAGGTTACCTCTAGTCAATATAGAAACATGACAAAATAAACAGGTGGATTTCAATTTATTGGTGCAAGATTTTTAAGTGGTTAGCTACTTGGTGACATCAAGATCAGGATTTGGAATAAATGTCCCCCTACAATTCTCAAAGTTACCTCAATAGCTGTAGCTAGCATGTGGAGTTTAACAAAAGAAGACAACAGCAACATGTCTGGGGAAAAGGGCCTCATTATACAGCTGACTGAAACATGGTTATCTTTCACAATTAAAATAAATTATCATAGAAATAATAACAACCACAAGATAAATGCAGAATTGACAATGAATGATATTTACTTGACACAGAAAAGTGAAAATAGTGACTAACTTAAAATCTGAGTAATAAAGGAAGTTATTTCAGAAACAAATAATAAGTATACTGTTGTTTTGTATTGCCGCCATTTCTGGGTTGTGGCAGCACAATGTTTTGAACACGAGGGCAGGGCAAAATCGTCATTTGTAACTTGTTATGCAATTTAAGTGTCTTCATCAATGATTTACACACTTTCATTGACAAAACAGTATGACAAAATTATGTAAAATATAATTATTAAAGAATTTGAAATAAAACAGAAAAAGAATACTGAAATTCTGTCGAAAAACCTTGTCGATATAACACATTTAGAGATGCTATCGTGCAGTTTCTGGGTCTATCGCACTTAAATCACCTATTGTCTGCTCAGTTTTTAGGATTCAATTTCTGTTCTGTAGTCTATGGGTGTGTTCGTTTAGCTTCCCTGGGTCGACCCCGGTCTTCCCCCGGTGCATTCGAAAGCTTTGACGTCATTCCAGGGGCTCACCCGGGTCAGCCCCCATTGCCCTGCTTGTGGAGTGGGTCACTTGGGGGTGACCCGAGATGCATGGCATCACCACGAGAGGGCGAGCATGATCGTTCGATTAGCACTTGTCAGGGGCTCAGCTGAGTGAGCTCGGGGTCGACCTAGGGAAGCTAATCGAACGCACCGAATAACTATAGTCAGTGTTCTATACATCATAATGGCCTGTCACGAAAATTGTGTAAATCGATGAAATAGACACCTATTTCACGTCAAGAGCCAAAAGACAATGATTTTACGTATTATTGTACAAAACATTGCGCTGTGACCCACCAATGGTGGCACAGCCACCGGCAGCGTACAGCACTTGCATGTTTGGGCTAACATGGAACAGTATATAGTGTTGGATCACAATTTGGTCACAATGTACATCCATTCCAAATAATGACTTTATAATATATGAATAAAAACCAGGTTTCAAAACATCATTGTGTTATATCCGCATGTATCTTGTGACTTTCACAATGCATTGAATTTGTACTGGAAAAAAAAAATATCAAACCTTATTTATAAAATTTTTTTAATCCGTTCATTACAGATTACACATCTTAGCAATGATTAAAGAACCAGACGGCCAAATAAAAAAAAACAAGGGATGAGAAATAGAAGTATCAATCCAATCAGCCGATCCCAGCATATGAGGACAGGTCTAAACTAAAACAACAACTTCTGAATGTAAATTTCACAAATACTGTACAGTACCTTGTGAAAACAGGCTTGGTTTTTGTGGAAGCTGGATATCTGTAAATGATTGTAAAGCTGTGGTCTTTACAGACACCCAATAAGTTGTGCATAGACAGGATCAGTAGATGTTGTAGCAGCAGACTGGAATGTTGACATGAAGGCTCGTTTACTGGATTCTTCAGTCACCTGAAGGAAAACAAACAAACCTTTGTAAACTATCAAAGTAGCCATACAGATGGAAGACTTGATTATTGTTGCGTTGTTCACTGGTTTGAATGCAACATTCTGGGCCTGTAGTCACCTGTACATGTATCTACTCATAAGCGCTTCAAGTCTGTCTTCATACAATGCTTGCTGACTTTAAGGATACATACACGCTAGCAGAAATTATTTGCTTCTCTTTCAACTAATTGTGCTTCCGGTGGGTACAACTCTTCAACTACTACTACACAAGTTGTTTTATTGCTTACAGTTATGAAATTCAGCCATTGTTGCATCATCCAACTCTTCATGAATTGTTCACGGGTTGGAGAAAACCAATCTACACTGGCTTCCCGACTATTTACTGCTCGAAAGCAAGCGGATATAGGTACAGATACAGACATGATAACCGTATCCGTTCACGCCAGCCACTTGTTGGATTTTGTTTCGCAAAATATAGGTACAGACCCCAAGTGTTATACACTGCATTTTCTCATCGTTTTGCTTGCAAATGACTAACAATTTTCTACCTAAACTGCTCACATAAAGTAAGGAAACTTTTTTAAAACCAGTATATTTGTTATTATTTAATACTCTCTTGGTATATGGTATATATCAATGCAAAGCTGAACTGTTCCTCTTCAAAATGATACCACATTTGCAATTATTACATGTTGCTGAACTTGGCTACACAAATAACAATGAGGCAAAGTCACAAACCAAATGTGCCAAAATTACTGTTGTCTGTGAATGGTCAATAGGTAATGCTCAATAATCAAACCGATCAAGCTTTTCAGAACCATTAATGGTTTACACAATGATTTGCACCAGTGAGCTCATCGGACACAATTTACCCTCATCTCTTGTAAAACACCTTGTTTGATGGGTATTTGCAAGACGATATTCTACAGCCGATTGCAGTCCCATACTTGCAGACTCTTGGACCAAATGCCATCTTTCAATATGACAACGCTCGCCCCCATCGAGCCCGACTGGTGACTGACTACCTGAACAATGTTGGGGTGCACCGGATGGATTGGCCTGCTAACAGTCCAGACCTGAATCCCATGGAACATCTGTGGGACCAGCTTGGCCTCGCTGTCCGTGCCAGAACCACCAACACATCAACTGTGGCTGACCTAACCAGGTTCCTTTATGAAGAATGGAACGCCATCCCTCATCATCTGCGCATAACAAGACTTGTGTGCAGCATGAGAAGAAGGTGCCAGGCTGTCATCAACGCCTTCGGATCATCCACTCGTTACTGAACTTCTTGTATCAATAAAGTGTATTAAGATCAGTAAGTTGTCTCGCTATATACCAAACCTCTTGTCTCAATAAAGTGGAATAAGATCAGTAAGTTGTCTTGCTTGTTTGAATTACAGTGTCAATTTGATTATTCACACAGTAACACAAAATTGCTAATTTCGGCACATTTGATTAGTGACTTTGTCTCATTCTCATTAACGTGGTCAAGTCCAGCAACATGTAATCATTGCAACTGTGGTATCATTTTGAAGAGGAACAGTTCAGCTTTGCATTGATATATACCATATACAAAGAGAGTATTAAATAATAACAAATATACTGGATTGAAAAAAGTTTCCTTACTTTTTGTGAGCAGTTTATATTGAGCACGAAACCAATGAAAGCAATTCCGTGGGAAATGTTTTTGATCTGGGACAAAGAGACAACTAAAAAGTCTGCAAAACGGTATCCATTGCTAATGTGTGTGCAAAATATGATAGTCTCGGATACGCGTCACCTGAACACACAAAGTGTCGACGTATCGGGTACTGTATGTGTATCCGTAGACTTGCGAAACCTCTCTAATAAATATCGTTGGCAACCAACAAAAGCAAAACAGTACCTATCTGCACCGTGAATAGTTGTATCCAAACTAACAAGTTAAAACAACTGACTAATTGACAATACCTGATTAGTGTAGAAGTCCTTGGCAACCACCAGGAAGTATTTCTTGTCAATTGCCTCCAGACGTCCCATTCTGCCTACAATGTGAGGTAATCTAATTATTGATAAGTTAAGGTGTTATCAAATCATCTTTAGGATCAATTTGTACATATATCTGTACACTTTGACTGAGAATATGCGTCAAACATGAGTACTTAGTTGCCTTCAGTATTGCGTCCAAAATTTACTTTCTCATTCATCAAATTTTCCAGTTTTTGTTTAATGACATGATTAATTGATGATTAATCCCGATGCAAATTTAACCTTTGTTAAAGACACTGGATACTATTGATATTTGTCAAAGACCAGACTTTGCGTGTCTCAACATTAGCATAAAATAACAAGCCTGTGCAAATTTGAGCTCAATTGGTCATCGAAGTTGCGAGAAAATTATGAAAGAAAAAACACACTCAGGTGGACGAATTTGTGTGCTTTCAGATAGGAATAAAACAATTCTGGCTAGAAGTCTTTTATTATTTTAGTGAGAAATAACCTCTTTCTCAAACTCTATGCTACTTCAGAGGGAGCCGTTTCCCACAATTTGTTATGCTATCAACAGCTCCCCAATAGTCGTTACCAAGTAAGGTTTTAAAGTAATGTTTGTTTTGAGTAACTACCAAACGTGTACCTTCCCTTTAAATGAGTGATTTATATTTTATATAACAAATTACAGCATAAGTTGTTTATAAGTAGGTTTCGGGAGGAGAAGCATTTGAAGAAGAAAAAAGAGCAGTATAAAAAAAATATATTGATATTACAAAAGGATACAGAGCTCGAATCCATGGGTTGGTAGAAGCACTGATGAAAAAGCAGGTTAAACTCCATATTGCCATGGCAACTGGTGTACGCTGTGTGAAGTTAGAGAGGGACAGCATAACCCAGTCTCGTACTCCTTGTGGCTGGCCCTGACTATGGAGACTACCAAACACCTACATTGTATGGACAGAGTCAAATTATTACTGGTTAGACTTACAATCTGTACTCCAAATTGCTCTGTAATCACCCCCACTATTCCCTGCGTCAGTACACAACAGCCCAAATAGTGTGCCTGCTATAGGGCACATATATGCACCGATGCACCATATAAATTTCCATACACATCAATTCTTTTAACTTCTCTTAAGCAGACCAGTGATTACATCGTCAATCCAATGTGAGTGCACATCCATCATCAACTCATCATGACTGTTTTCTGAAGAAGAGTGTGGGTTCGAGTCCCGATCGTGACACTTGTGTCCTGAAGCAAGATACTTAACCATGATTGCTACGTAAAGTTGGGGAGGTATTGCTGTCTGCTCTACAAGCCAGGCTTCTGATGGATGATACCAAAGCCTACATCCGTCTGAACTGTTTCAGCCCCAGGAGTAGGTGGCAAAGGCCCTGGAAAAACTAAACTGAGCCCACACCTTGGAGTGGCCTTGGGGCGACTTGTAAAAACAAAAGAAATTGTGTTTAATAATTTCTAGTAAGAAAAGCCCCTAGTTTACCTTGAAGACCACAGTAGCCATGAGCTGGGGGTGAGGTTGCTGATTGGACAGGAACTCTCCTATCACTTTATTCATAACATCTTGTAATGAGAAGAAATCACTGACACATGCCGGTAGAATCTGAGCCACAGCACGAGCCTCACTGGGGTAACCCTTACGGATTCTAGGTACAAATACAATAAAGTGTCTTCTTTAGATCTTCTAAAAAACATCCCTAGCTTAACATTAGCTTGTAAACTTCAAAATCTCAGTTTTTAGTTGTAATGTTGATCCTATGTTGTGCTGATGCAATAACATGCTTACTCTGTCTTTCTTTATGTTATATTGAACAGTATACAAATATTGACTGCTTTGATTGCTATGGATAACATTGTTATGTCAGTGGTCTAGTTGGTATGACACTGCTCTAGAATGGCAAAGGTCGTGGGTTCCAATCCCAACCGAGTAATACGTCAGGAAAGTATTGAGTATACAGTGCTAACACACATTGGTGTATATGGGTAAAAACCCCAATTATGAATGCTATGTTAGTTGAAATATGAAGGCTTGATCAGTAAACTACATTCCACACAAAGAGTGTATATTCCTTATTGAGTGCTTTTGCTACAATCAATGCTGTTTACCCGAAAGTGTTATGCCAGATTAATAAGGGATCAATGTGTGGTGAACAGGTTTTCAACTAGTGGTTTAAACCCAACGAGGCCTGGTTCTTCATAATTTTACCGAGACGAAGTCGAGGTCAATTATCAATAACCACGCCTCGGCAAGTAACCACTAGTTGAAAATCGATTCAACACACTTTGATTCCCATTCATAAATACCTTTTTGGTTAAAAGGCGAAATAAAGTAAGAAACTCTGTAAACCTTATCCGTTTCCGAATGCTTGAGCTCTGTATGTTTCCACCTTCATGGTATGTTCAGTATACATGTTACATGCAATGTACGACGTCCGTACGCGTGTGTTTTACGGTTTCGTTCGTGCGCACGCGCGTATAGTCTCGGTGCATATTCACTGGTTTTCCTTTCACACACAGCGCAGCCAACTCGCCGACAGCGCCTGCATCGCCCGTAACAAGAAACGTCTTACATCAAGACTAGCGCAGAGTCTCCGCTCACAATCGGTTATAAACACTGGTCATTATGAACGGTTTAAACACCCCCACATGACCCGCTCTCCAGCAATAGGAATAGCGAAACTGTCTGAGGTATTTATGAATGCTTAATAAAACACATACATTACGTGCTATGCGAAAAACAGCCAACAAGTAAAACATGTGCCTTGTGTGCACTTATAATACCACCAGGCGCCTGGAAGCATTCTTAATGGTTTTGGCACTATGTAAATGTGTTTTAGTTTTATTATTATTATTATCACCAGCAAAACAATAAAAGAGAACTTGACAATGTCGCTCACCTATCAAACAAAACTGAAATCCTTTCCATCGCCATGACCTGACTCTCAGGGTCATGTGATTCACATTCTCTTTCTGATTGGTAGTCGGTTCCTTGAGTTTGTTTGTCCTTCTGAGTGTACATACTGGTTAACAGTAATCCCAATGCTGACATAGCATGAAGAGGAGATGGCATGCACAACCTGTATTACAGGAAACAATCAATCAATCAATCAGTTTATTTCCACAGTTTCAAAATCACAATCAGTGTCAAATCATAGGCAATGTATTAGTTGGAAATAAAGAAATAAATAGTTGTTTGATAAGATTAATTAAATGAATAATAATCATTGACATTCGTGAAACTGTGGGGGACCCATACAGAAGCAAGGCTTGTAAGGGTATGGTTCCCTGAGCAAGCTTGTGCATTGAGCCGATAATTATTTAAATTGATGTGTTGTGGAAGAAGATACCCCTCCAGGTACGAAACATGTCCCGGAAAGGACAGGTGTACTCAAAAAGGCTCAATGCACAAGCTGCTAACAATGAAAGTAGTTACCTGTAACAACGAACAATGGACAAAACAAACAAAGACAAACAAAGACGGGTCAGCAAAGTAAGAAAGGCAACATCTATCAACAATATGAATTCAACAAAGTACACTAAAATTTACGCTTAAATATAGAAAGACTTTTTGAGGCTTTAAGTTGAGAGTTGAGCGAGTTCCAGAGCTTGGGTCCCTCAAGTTTAACTGTTTTATAAGTAAGAGAAGTACGGGTATATGGTATATGAAGGTTGGAGGCTTGACGAGTAAAGTGCGAGTGAATCTCATGATTGTGTGTAAATATACTATTAATTGAGGATGGTAAAGTATTACGGGTAGACTGATACACGAGGGACCCAAGTTGGTGATAATAAATGTCTTTGACTTTAAGAGTCTTATGTTTAGTAAAAAAGGGACTTGTATGCGAACGAAAATCAGCAAAATTAATGGTACGTAAAGCCCGTTTCTGTAGGAGGAGAATTCTGTTCAGTTTGTTGATTGAACTACCTCCCCATGCCAGTATACCATAATTAAGATACGATCCGATTAATGTGTTATAAAGAGAATCTAGTACTTTTGCTGGGACAAGAAATTTGATCTTATTAATCACCCCAATATTTCTAGAAATTATTTTACATAACTGGTCAATATGAGAATCCCACTTTAATCCCGAGTCAATATATAACCCCAAAAATTTACAACACTAAGTTTTTTTAATAACAGTGTTAACAATTTTAACATCGCAAGGAATTTCATTGCCAGTACTGCTAAACACCATGAAATTGTTTTTTTCAATATTGAGAGACAGTCCATTGGGGTAATCATTACTGTATCATCTGACAAGAGGAAACAAAACCATGGGGTAATCATCATTATATAACACCCAAGCAGATCCTTGCCATTTGATGGGAGGATTGTCCATCACGTGTTAGCAAATAAAAGTACTATTGCATGCTATGTCACTCCGCATGCATTTTTCGTTCCCTCCGAAAAGTACTATTACATGCTGAGCAAAAAACATTACTGCGTGCGCTTGTCTTTGGTAACGCAGCAGTGTTAATACATGCAAGGCACATACATTCGGCGTCTGCGTGTCTCAAAATAGCTGTACAGAACGCACATTGTCAAACAGGGCGACCCACAATTTCACAGTAAGAAATTGTAGGCCTAGGCTTTGTTTATTTTGAAAGTTGTATCTCCAATCAATATGACGAAAAATCTACTTGGTTAAATTATAAAACAAATAATGAATGTTTTCATTCGTGCAATATTGCACGAATATTGCACGAACGAAAAACATTCATTATTTGTTTTATAATTTATTGAAGTAGATCTTTGTCATTTTGATGTTCCATTCAACTTGGCTCCACCTCGTTGAATAAAACATTTTATATAACACCCAAGCAGATCCTTGCCATTTGATTGGAGGATTGTCCGTCACGTGATAGCAAATAAAAGTACCATTGCACGCTGAGTCACTCACCGTGCTTTTTCGTTCCATCCGAAAAGTACCATTGCACGCTGCCAGCGTGCAATGGTACTTTTCGGATGGAATGAAAAGCGTGCGCGTTGTCTTCGGTAACGCAGCAAGGCATATTAGTAAATTAATTACTAGCATTCGTCTTCTACAATTAAAAATTGGAGGCCTACGCTTTGTTTGTTTTGAAAGTTGTATCTTTCAATCAAAATGACAAAGATCTACTTGGATGTTATATAAAACAAATAATGAATGTTTTTCATTCGTGCAATGGTGCGAATATGTTCATTCGTTGAAAGCTGGAATGTTCCATTCAACTCGGCTCCGCCTCGTTGAATAGAACATTCCATCTTTCAACTCATGAACATATTTGCACCATTGCACTCATAAACATTCATTATGTGTATACCATCTTTCAACTCATGAACATATTCGCACCATTGCACTCATAAACATTCATTATTTGTATACTGTATCATCTGATTAGAGGAAACAAAACCATGGGGTAGTCAATATAATATTGGTCTCATGTCATCACTTCCAACACAACCCTTATCACAGGCTTACCTATTGGTTGCCCAAACTCAACCCTTATCACAGGCTTACCTATTGGTTGCCCAAACTCAACCCTTATCACAGGCTTACCTATTGGTTGCCCAAACTCAACCCTTATCACAGGCTTACCTATTGGTTGCCCAAACTCAACCCTTATCACAGGCTTACCTATTGGTTGCCCAAACTCTTTTTTGTAAGATGTGATTTCTTTTCATAATCTTTATAAATTAAGATGCCATTGCTAGTGTTTGAATAACTCAATACAATAAGAGAGTTTACCTGTCCATACTGAGCTTGGTGAGTACTTCAGCCTCTTGAGTTGAGAGTAAACCAGAGAGGAGTAATCGTTCTAATCCTCTCATGATAGCTTGGTAGACACTAGGTGAAGTAGCTCCATCACTCATTGATGCCATTGATATACAACTCTGTTTGCAACAACAAAACCACAATATCAACTTCATTGTCACACTTTCAGAGTGCAATATGCAATTACAGTTTTGTTCAAAAATCCTTTCTGTTGGCAGCCTGTTTCTGCCAGCAGAACTGATCTACTTTGCATAAAATAAAATAGTAAAGCAAGGTGTGTCAAAGAAGGTGCAGAAAGTAATGCCCATCAATTGTATTGGCAAGCTGGAAACCAATATACACGTACATAGGTTAAGCAGGAAAACTATCGGTTTATGCCAACAAAATCTGACCGGTGGTCTTTTTTTTTTTTGCTGAGAAAAGATTTGTTTTATTTTACAATTTGTCATAAGTTATTTGTTACCTACCTGCATTATGGCCCTTGTGAAGTCAGTACTTTTTATGTAGTTGTAATAATACTCAATGACGTAGAAGGCTATCGTTAACATAGCCAAAGTGTGTCGTTGACTTGCAAGACTACTGCAACTAAACAATACAAACAAATCATTTCATTACAGTATCAAACAATTTCACAAATTTCAAAAACTCCAAGTATTTGTCTTGGGAATTGTGGTTGTGGTTTAAAATGTACATACAATATACTTTACTGCGGCTTTTGATTACCTTCAAAGGCACTGGACACTATTGGTAATTACTCAAAGTAATTGGGAGCATAAAAACTTACTGGTATAAAACATTATGAGAGGCGGCTCCCTCTGAACTAACGTAGTTTTTGAGAAAGAGGTAATTTTCCACAAATTTGATTTTGAGGTCCCAAAATCAAGCATCTGAAAGCGCACAACTTATAGTCACAAGAGGGTGTTTTTTCTTTCATTATTATCTCGCAACTTCGACGACCAATTGAGTTCAAATTTCCAAAGTTTGTTATTTTGTGCATATGTTAAGATACACCAAGTGAGAATACTGGTCTACGACAATTACCAATAGTGTCCAGTGCCTTTAAAGACAGTGGACAGTATCGGTAATTGTCAAAGATCAGTCTTCTCACTTGGTGTATCTCAACATGTGCATAAAATAACAAACCTGTGAAAATTTGAGCTCAATCAGTCGTCGAAGTTGCAAGATAATAATGAAAGAAAAAACACCCTTGTCACACAAAATGTGTGCTTCAGTTGCTTGATTTCAAGACCTCAAATTCTAAATCTGAGGTCTTGAAATCAAATTTGTGGAAAATTTCTTCTTTCTCGAAACTACGCTACTTCAGAGGGAGCCGTTTCTCACAATGTTTTATACCATCAACATCTCCCCATTACTCGTCACCAAGAAAGGTTTTATGCTAATAATTATTTTGAGTAATTACCAATCGTGTCCACTGCCTTTCAATTGAATGGAAAATGGACCACATGGCAGCATTAAATATTGTACAAAAACACCTCTTTTGTTCAAAACCACTCTCTCTCTGATGATCAAACCAATCACCGACCCCAAGGCAGAACTCTAACCGAATCACGTAAATTCCTCTAATCATTCCTAAATATCTAGGTCAATCCAATCTGCAAATCATTTCTCTTTAAAGTCAACATCCCGCGCATACATCACAAGTGAGTATTGTCTTAATTACTGTGAAAGGTGAGTTTTATGGAAATTTGTTATTCCATGTGATTTATGTTTTGATTGTTACAACATTGCTGCCAAAAGTACATATTGACTATTATTAAACTTCAGTTTATATAGGCCCTATCGATGCTTAAATAAGGGAATCAATGTGTGGTGAATAATTTACCGCGACTTCGTCTCGGTAAAATTATCAAGAACCAGGCCTCGTTGGGATTAAACCACTAGTTGAAAACCGATTCAACACACTTTGATTCCCATTCATAAATACCTTTTTGGTAAAAAAGTTAAATAAATGCGAAAATTATAATTGTTTAATGATTTCTTTCAACACAACACCCCTCCAGCTATGAAATGGTAAGGCCCTCGGGTAAACAACTCCTTACAAGGAGATGCTGTGCGCGTCGCGCAGATCGCGTGATGTGGCACAACTGTTCCAGCCGTTGCTCTCGACCATTAGGAATGAAGAAACTGTCTTATAAGCACAGGTGCAAGCTCGCGTGTCACGCCCATGTTTCAACACTTTTTACTGGTGTTATATCATCCGTTCAAACACCCCCACGTGATGCCCTCTCGACCAAACAGAATGAATAAACTGCCTTAGGTATTTATGAATATTATTTTCGCTACATGCCAAAATTATACATCTGATGGGGGTTAATTTGCATTTCTTTTTGTAGAACCAAGATTGCACTAGGTTGAAATTATCAATGGTTCCAACCACAATCAGATGTGCACCTTTGAAGCATTCAGCCAACTTTGTGTTATTATTAATTATAATGTTATTATAACTTAAGTTAATACTGATTGATGCCATTTATCCCAATAGGCTATGGCAACACAGAAGTCTGCTAGATGGTAGAGTATTTTAATTCCACTAAATGTTAGTAAAGGGTTTTGTCGTTGATAAAATCCCTAATGTTTGCACTTACTGTGAGTTGTAGTGAAGGTTCCGTGCCACATAATCAGATACCACTGGAATAAAGACATTGATTTCTTCCACAGCATCTGACTCTAGAATGTAGAGGGCTCCATACAAGGCACCTACACGGCTAGGTAGATGAGTACTACGTAGTGTCACTTCAAGAAGCTTACTCACCTTCTCAGACAAGTCCTTCTCCTAATAAAAAAAGGCAAATCAGAAATACAGACTAAACTTTCTCAAACTTGACAATCATCAAATGTTTCAATCGTTTCCACAGCAAAACAGAAACTTATTGTGATTGTAATCAACAATGGGCAAAGTGAGTAAATGGATGCAAGTCAGTTGTATTATAGTGTGTACTCACCAGGCCTAGGATGGCTGCAGCTGCCAAGCAATGTGATTGTAATCAACAATGGGCAAAGTGAGTAAATGGATGTAAGTCAGTTGTATTATAGTGTGTACTCACCAGGCCTAGGATGGCTGCAGCTGCCAAGCAATGTGATTGTAATCAACAATGGGCAAAGTGAGTAAATGGATGTAAGTCAGTTGTATTATAGTGTGTACTCACCAGGCCTAGGATGGCTGCAGCTGCCAAGCAATGTGATTGTAATCAACAATGGGCAAAGTGAGTAAATGGATGTAAGTCAGTTGTATTATAGTGTGTACTCACCAGGCCTAGGATGGCTGCAGCTGCCAAGCAATGTGATTGTAATCAACAATGGGCAAAGTGAGTAAATGGATGTAAGTCCGTTGTATTATAGTGTGTACTCACCAGGCCTAGGATGGCTGCAGCTGCCAAGCAATGTGATTGTTATCAACAATGGGCAAAGTGAGTAAATGGATGTAAGTCAGTTGTATTATAGTGTGTACTCACCAGGCCTAGGATGGCTGCAGCTGCCAAGCAATGTGATTGTAATCAACAATGGGCAAAGTGAGTAAATGGATGTAAGTCAGTTGTATTATAGTGTGTACTCACCAGGCCTAGGATGGCTGCAGCTGCCAAGCAATGTGATTGTAATCAACAATGCGCAAAGTGAGTAAATGGATGTAAGTCAGTTGTATTATAGTGTGTACTCACCAGGCCTAGGATGGCTGCAGCTGCCAAGCAATGTGATTGTAATCAACAATGGGCAAAGTGAGTAAATGGATGTAAGTCCGTTGTATTATAGTGTGTACTCACCAGGCCTAGGATGGCTGCAGCTGCCAAGCAATGTGATTGTAATCAACAATGGGCAAAGTGAGTAAATGGATGTAAGTCAGTTGTATTATAGTGTGTACTCACCAGGCCTAGGATGGCTGCAGCTGCCAAGCAATGTGATTGTAATCAACAATGGGCAAAGTGAGTAAATGGATGTAAGTCAGTTGTATTATAGTGTGTACTCACCAGGCCTAGGATGGCTGCAGCTGCCAAGCAATGTGATTGTAATCAACAATGGGCAAAGTGAGTAAATGGATGTAAGTCAGTTGTATTATAGTGTGTACTCACCAGGCCTAGGATGGCTGCAGCTGCCAAGCAATGTGATTGTAATCAACAATGGGCAAAGTGAGTAAATGGATGTAAGTCCGTTGTATTATAGTGTGTACTCACCAGGCCTAGGATGGCTGCAGCTGCCAAGCAATGTGATTGTTATCAACAATGGGCAAAGTGAGTAAATGGATGTAAGTCAGTTGTATTATAGTGTGTACTCACCAGGCCTAGGATGGCTGCAGCTGCCAAGCAATGTGATTGTAATCAACAATGGGCAAAGTGAGTAAATGGATGTAAGTCAGTTGTATTATAGTGTGTACTCACCAGGCCTAGGATGGCTGCAGCTGCCAAGCAATGTGATTGTAATCAACAATGCGCAAAGTGAGTAAATGGATGTAAGTCAGTTGTATTATAGTGTGTACTCACCAGGCCTAGGATGGCTGCAGCTGCCAAGCAATGTGATTGTAATCAACAATGGGCAAAGTGAGTAAATGGATGTAAGTCCGTTGTATTATAGTGTGTACTCACCAGGCCTAGGATGGCTGCAGCTGCCAAGCAATGTGATTGTAATCAACAATGGGCAAAGTGAGTAAATGGATGCAAGTCAGTTGTATTATAGTGTGTACTCACCAGGCCTAGGATGGCTGCAGCTGCCAAGCAATGTGATTGTAATCAACAATGGGCAAAGTGAGTAAATGGATGCAAGTCAGTTGTATTATAGTGTGTACTCACCAGGCCTAGGATGGCTGCAGCTGCCAAGCAATGTGATTGTAATCAACAATGGGCAAAGTGAGTAAATGGATGTAAGTCAGTTGTATTATAGTGTGTACTCACCAGGCCTAGGATGGCTGCAGCTGCCAAGCAATGTGATTGTAATCAACAATGGGCAAAGTGAGTAAATGGATGTAAGTCAGTTGTATTATAGTGTGTACTCACCAGGCCTAGGATGGCTGCAGCTGCCAAGCAATGTGATTGTAATCAACAATGGGCAAAGTGAGTAAATGGATGTAAGTCCGTTGTATTATAGTGTGTACTCACCAGGCCTAGGATGGCTGCAGCTGCCAAGCAATGTGATTGTAATCAACAATGGGCAAAGTGAGTAAATGGATGTAAGTCCGTTGTATTATAGTGTGTACTCACCAGGCCTAGGATGGCTGCAGCTGCCAAGCAATGTGATTGTTATCAACAATGGGCAAAGTGAGTAAATGGATGTAAGTCAGTTGTATTATAGTGTGTACTCACCAGGCCTAGGATGGCTGCAGCTGCCAAGCAATGTGATTGTAATCAACAATGGGCAAAGTGAGTAAATGGATGTAAGTCAGTTGTATTATAGTGTGTACTCACCAGGCCTAGGATGGCTGCAGCTGCCAAGCAATGTGATTGTAATCAACAATGCGCAAAGTGAGTAAATGGATGTAAGTCAGTTGTATTATAGTGTGTACTCACCAGGCCTAGGATGGCTGCAGCTGCCAAGCAATGTGATTGTAATCAACAATGGGCAAAGTGAGTAAATGGATGTAAGTCCGTTGTATTATAGTGTGTACTCACCAGGCCTAGGATGGCTGCAGCTGCCAAGCAATGTGATTGTAATCAACAATGGGCAAAGTGAGTAAATGGATGTAAGTCAGTTGTATTATAGTGTGTACTCACCAGGCCTAGGATGGCTGCAGCTGCCAAGCAATGTGATTGTAATCAACAATGGGCAAAGTGAGTAAATGGATGCAAGTCAGTTGTATTATAGTGTGTACTCACCAGGCCTAGGATGGCTGCAGCTTTACATATTCCAGGCACAGCATATTGAGTAACAAGTTCATCTTCTACCGGATGATTCTTATTCACTTCAAGGAGTGTATCAAACATCCACTCATACTGACCTCGCTGTGTAAACACATCGGATATCACTAACACCTAGTGAGGAAGGAAACAAAATAACTTCTTATTCTTCATATGGATTGCAATAACTAATACTGTTGGGAGTCTGGGAATCAAATCCTCAAGTGCAAGTATCCAATTCTCAAGTACTTTAGAGGCCAAGTAGCCCGTTGATCAGTCCAAAGGACTGAGTCTGAGTTATATATCATACACATACCTAGAGAATACAATATGCAATATTCTCTATCACCTTCACTAATATTCATTTATTATAACAATACATTGTAGCAATGAACTATTACTAATACCCTGGGGTTGATTTCACAAAAACTTAAGACTACTACTAACTTAGGACTAGTCCTAGGAGATATTGAAAACATATGGCCAGTCCTAAGTTAGGATGAGTAACTCGTCCTAGCTCAAGATAAGACTAGAGTCTTAACTCTTTGTGAAATCCACCCCTGGTCACACAAAGACGGAAATGGAAAAAGTGGTAAAGAGCGTGGCCAATCATGAGCCAATCATGGGCCAAACGTAGGAGGATGGCCATGAGCATGGTTTGGTTGGGAAGCTGCAGTCTCTCCCCACGTTTATTTTGAACTTGGTCAAAATAAGTGTAGCTGGGTCGTGGCCAACAATAAGCCGGGCAAAGTTATAGTGGCAACGCCATTATCGTACAAGCAGCATCGTAGCATCGTGATGAGATCTCTAAGGTCGTAATAAAAACGCAGCACAGTGGCAACTATTTTGAAGTAGAAACCACCACTTGGTCGGCATTGCTCTAGGTGTTATCGTAGTGGCAGTGAGTCAGCAACACTTTTTATGTAGAAGCAGTACAGTCGTGATGTAGTCTTTAATTTGCTAATTTGCTGCATTTTGATGGCGATAGTGCCCCAACTTGATACCTCTTGAGATCGGGTGATCAGCAAGGTAGGGTCGCAGAGCTGTGTGATCAGGCTATTATACATGTACATGTAGATACCCAAAGTGTTATTTAAAGGGTGAGAACACGTACAAGCACAGCTAATGAAAGGATTTGATCTAGATCCTTATCAACAGAGAGACTCAACGGTAAGTTTAAACATCTAATCTAGAATGTACACAGTTGAAGGCTCCTGTTGTTTACTTCATGTTCACACAAAAGATCAAAATAAATAAAAAAAAGACCTAACAGAGCGTAATATGAAACACTAACCGATTTGACAGTCTCACATATCAGCATAAGTGGTGTCCGTGGGACAGCCATTGGTGATAACCACTGACCATACAAGCCCTCTAGGAACATCAGACAGGAATGGACATCCAAGTTACCAGGCACTCTGACAGGTGAAGTACGGATTGGTCTAGTTACTTCACCATTCTCATCTAGTATTTCAGCCTCTTCATCCACCATTGGAGGAAGCATGTTGTTAATAGCCCAGATGCCATGTACAGATATCTAAGGACAAATAACAGTACAACATCTCATGTAACAAATCTCTTTGGATTGCTAATGCTATGTAGACTGTGCAAGTCTTACACATACCAGAACGAGAAAACGTGTCAAACAAAGAACATGTTTTTTCCTGAAATCAAATGTTTGTTTGAAGAAATGTGAACAATAACCTTGATAAAAGTACCTGTACAGGTTTTAGACCAAGTTTTAGGTTTTATACTAAAAAAACAAATCATTTGTAAATATTATTGGAACAAAGTTAAAATTCTGGAACAAGGATGTTTACTCGATCTGCACTTTTTAGAAACCCCTTTTTTAAATCTGCGCCGGAATACGTGCAACTACTGAAAGCTTGTATGTACGCTTTAAATCGACGTGTGACGCAGTTTAAAGAGCACGCTGACGCCTCAATAACCAATGGAAAGGCTTTTCATACCGCCCGACCAAAACAAGCGTTTAAACAAGTTTCATGAAAGGAAGTGGGCACAAATTCTTAATTAGTTGCATGTAACCAGAAGCTGAGGTCAATTTTAATTCTCAGGTTGTCTGTGTTAGATTGTTGAATTGATTTGCCTTTTATATTGTACATTTCACATTCCCACCATGTTGGTCATAAACTAAGTTAAACTAAAATAATTGATGAAGTCAGATCTCACACATGTAAAACTCTATATGGCTGGGACCACAATGATCCTTGAAATAAGAGCAAGACTTGCACACTCTGTTGTGGATAGGGCAGGTACAACCTAATTATCACAGTACATTCATCTGATCAGCTTAATATAGAGACTTACCCTTGCCAAATCAAAGTTTGTTGAGTCACATTCTTGTTCTAGGTTATTCATGTACATATCAGCCATGTTATCCAACTCATTAACAGGCCTCTGGATGGATGCATTCACTCTATATCAGGGACAAAAACAAATCATATTTAGTTAGTCAACAGTTGGTTTAGGATGTAATATTATTTATTTCATTTGAAATTATCCACAAGGTTAGTAGATATACCTTAGTTTGTTGAAAAAGATACCGTTTCAAGAAATTATTTCATGTACAATTTGACTGTTTGATTTGAAATGAAAATCTTCATGTGCTATAGTTTAGCTGTACTTGCTCAAACAAAGTAAGTTGGTGTTAAAACCCGGTTCATAATGGTGACAACTGTTTACCTTCATAGAAAACCCAAGAGAGTTAGCATAAAAGCAGGGAAGCAGTAAAAAAAAAAAATGGTTTCCTCTTACATTCTCAGTTGAACTTTTCATCTCTGTCTTATCTTAAGGACCGTCTTCAGACGTCACACCACTTAAGGCACTTTGAGAATGTCTTTATTTTATTACTTGAAATAGATTATACTTAAAGGCACTGGACACTATTGGTAATTGTCAAAGGCTAGTCTTCTTGCTTGGTGTATCTCAAACTTATCGGAAAATAACAAACCTGTGAAAATTTGAGCTCATTGGCCGTCGAAGTTGCGGGGTATTAATGAAAGAAAAAAACACCCTTGTCGAACCATGGTCACACGAATTTGTGTGCTTTTAGTTGCTTGATTTTCGAAAACCTCAAATTCTACAAGATCAAATTCATGGATAATTACTTTTTTCTTGAAAACTATGTCACTTCAGGGGGAGCTGTTTCTCACAATGTTTTATACTATCAACAGCTCCACATTACTCGTTATCAAGTAAGGTTTTATGCTAATAATTATTTCGAGTAATTACCAATAGTGTCCACTGCCTTTAAACAACAAGTTTTTCCCCCCAAAAAGTGTATATATATTTTCCAAAAGATTGAATTGAATTGAAGAGAAGTGTATATACGTTTTAGAAGCCATTGCCTGGATTTCCCTTTGTACCACCCAGCGTAGCGCCAATAACTTCTTTCCTTTGGGTGTTTTGAGGAATGGCAGGACTTTATGGCCATGTCGAGGTATTTGCTGATAGCTGCTGTTAGTAGGGTTACCAGGCTGAGGGCGGAGCATACTGTTGACTAGCAGGGAGGATATGGTACGAACTGCAAGACAGATGGACTGACTGTGCTCAATTTCCTCCTATGGATAAGATAAAAAATATACAAATTGTGTTTGTTTCAATGAACATTGCATTGGCGTTTACATACAACTATGGTACACAATTAGTGCGAGGACCCGGTTTTCACTGCGTGGTAATGACTGGGTTGGTGGCTGGCGCTGTTAAGGGACAGAGTGTTAACAGCAACAGTCAACATTCAAGGTACTTAACATACATTCTACAAAGGACCACCCCTGACATTAAGTCAGAACTGTCCTGTATTTCTCAAGATAACTCAACCTACCACTGACCAACTCAACTTGCATCAGCTTCATAAAGATAAATTGTCCATTGAATCAAGTCACTTTTAAGATGAGTTCATGCACTCCGCTTCTCCAAACCACAAGTATATACATGGGTCTGTGTATCTAAACACAATGCTTATGCTAAATCTAGCCCAATCGTTTTACACTCTTCCAGTCAAGTTTAAGATTTAGCGCCACGTCCTTTTCTTCAGTTGTATGCAAGCAGTTATGCTGCATGCAACATGCTGGACTGTAATAATAACAAGTTACATCAAAAGGGAAAACAGAAGGGAAAAAACAGTCGCATGGAAAGTGCAGAGATGGGCAATCAAAAACTATTGAAACCTGCATAAATGCGATGCGTAGTGTTATTCAAGTAATCAGTACGAATGAGATTATTGGAAGCTATGAGGATATTGTTACTCCTACCTCTGGAGCTATGTCCTCTGCGATGACAGGAGCTGTAAACACTCCCAATAACCCTGCCCAGGTCTCTTCAAATTGCTGTCTAGATGTCCAACCTGTAAACCAATCATCATAGTCATGTATCACTTTCATGTATCTGTCGCATTTCTAGCCATTTCTAGTGCCAAGGTTTGTAACGACCACCAACAATCATCAGTCAGATTTTCTGATGAGTATTTACTCAAGTTCATTAAGCTGTTTGAATCATAACTCTGGGCAAAATATATTGTAGAACAAAGCAATCTATGTTCTCTATATAGCCAGTTGGTATTTTTAGTACAGCATATACTTACAGAGATTAATTATTGCATACATAGGGTGCCTTCGTTTAGCTTCCCTGGGTCGACCCCGGTCTGCCCCGGTATGTTCACATAGCTTTGACAGGGCTCACCCGGGTCAGCCCCCAGTGCCCTGCTTGTGGAGTGGGTCACTTGGGGGTGACCTGAGGTGCATGCCGTCACCACGAGAGGGCGAGTGTGATTGTTCGATTAGCACTTGTCAGGGGCTCACCCGAGTGAGCACTGCAGGGTCGATCCAGGTAAGCTAAATGAACGCACCCATTGTATGTGTACTTGAAGGCACATGACCAAGTCGGTTGTTATGCTAGTATATATTTTGAATAGTTAACCAACATGTGCAGTGCCTTTAACAGCAGCCTTATTAATTTGATTTCAGAAGAGGGTATTCAAAGGGTTGGAGTGACAGAGTGAAAACATCTTTACAATGCACAACAAATAAGAATCTAAATGTGCCGATGGACTGACCGATGGCATTAGTCCTGATGACAAACTCCTTCAAGACTTCCTTTTCCTTAAGGTATTCCATGGGCAGTGGTGGCATCTCAACTGACCCTTCCCTAGGACTGGGAGTCCAACCCAGCTTGCAGGCATATGGAGGAGTACGTGCATAGCTATTGACCAAGGGCAACCTGGCCAGACTGATCACTACATTCCTTAAGGGCTTTCTCAGGAACTGCGGGAGAGGCTCAAGGGAGTTGTATCCATTGGAGGTTGGTGAGTACTGAAAGCTGATTAGAAGTTCTGAAATCTGTTGACAGGCAGTCTGCATATCTTGATGTTCTGTCATTTCAGAAAAATAAGAAAGAAAAACACAAAACCAACATTTAATACAAGTTTGTATACATTTATATTGTTTACATTTATATTCACTTTCATCTAAAGAGAGCTCCCATTTTCAAAGCTTTTTCTTGTAAATAGGTATTAGTTTTCTTGATTCTGCATATCATGTACATGTAATGTGATACACACTAACCTTTTAATGTACTCTGCTGCTCAACTATAACATCAACTGAGGAAAACGGCTTCCTTTGGGGGTTCACTGAAATAAGGTCAAAAATATCAACAACTCATTACTGATATTAACCACAGTTTAGTAAAATATAAAGAATCATAACAATTGTGTCATCGTCATCATAAATAAAATTTGCAAATGACTTTAAATATGGATGCCTCTTTCAGGTAACAACACTTTTTCCTTGAAAGAATGCTCGCATACAAAGAGGACAGTAGCATTTCATTGAATCTGAACCTGTGATGATTTTAAGGACACAGTTTAATTGTTTTCTTACAAGTATGCACTTAACTACAATATGTAGTTTGAATAGTTATCAAACTTTGAGGTTTTAGGTCACATACCTTTTTTGACGATCTGATGAACACAGCCAATGGCAGAGCATACCCATGTCATGTGATCTGTTGAGCCTATCACAGTGAAGAGTTGCTGGTTTTGTAGGCAGGCTGACATACATTCCAATGCTAAGACTACATTCTGAGATGAGACGTTTAATCGATGGGTCAATGCCCAGCAAGTTACCTGTCATAACAAGTCATTGTTTAGTATTATTCAATAGAGTTTCATTACACCAGGATGCTGTTTTAATATTCACTACCAGAATGGAGACTAAATAATGAGAATAGAATCTTAAGGTGCCCACAAAGGAATTCTAAAGAGAGGGGTTTTCCATAAGGAACTATGTGTACAACAAAATGGGAGGATGTTGAGTACAAAGGAAAGAATGACAACAATATCTACAGAGATGCACAATGGGAATGTGTCCACAATGTATGCACACCATATCTACAGAGATGCACAATGGGAATGTGTCCACAATGTATGCACACCATACAGAGATGCACAATGGGAATGTGTACACAATGTATGCACACCATATCTACAGAGATGCACAATGGGAATGTGTCCACAATGTATGCACACCATACAGAGATGCACAATGGGAATGTATCCACAATGTATGCACACCATATCTACAGAGATACACAATGGGAATGTGTCCACAATGTATGCACACCATACAGAGATGCACAATGGGAATGTGTCCTCAATGTATGCACACCATACAGAGATGAACAATGGGAATGTGTCCACAATGTATGCACACCATACAGAGATGCACAATGGGAAGATGTCCACAATGTATGCACACCATACAGAGATGCACAATGGGAATGTGTCCTCAATGTATGCACACCATACAGAGATGCACAATGGGAATGTGTCCACAATGTATGCACACCATACAGAGATACACAATGGGAATGTGTCCACAATGTATGCACACCATACAGAGATGCACAATGGGAATGTGTCCACAATGTATGCACATCATACAGAGATGCACAATGGGAATGTGTCCACAATGTATGCACACCATACAGAGATGCACAATGGGAATGTGTCCACAATGTATGCACACCATACAGAGATGCACAATGGGAATGTGTCCATAATGTATGCACACCATACATGTATCTACAGAGATGCACAATGGGAATGTGTCCACAATGTATGCACACCATACAGAGATGCACAATGGGAATGTGTCCACAATGTATGCACACCATACAGAGATGCACAATGGGAATGTGTCCATAATGTATGCACACCATACATGTATCTACAGAGATGCACAATGGGAATGTGTCCACAATGTATGCACACCATACAGAGATGCACAATGGGAATGTGTCCACAATGTATGCACACCATACAGAGATGCACAATGGGAATGTATCCTCAATGTATGCACACCATATCTACAGAGATGCACGATGGGAATGTGTTTACAATGTATGCACACCATACAGAGATGCACAATGGGAATGTGTCCACAATGTATGCACACCATACAGAGATGCACAATGGGAATGTGTCCTCAATGTATGCACACCATACAGAGATGCACAATGGGAATGTGTCCACAATGTATGCACACCATACAGAGATGCACAATGGGAATGTGTCCATAATGTATGCACACCATACAGAGATGCACAATGGGAATGTGTCCACAATGTATGCACACCATACAGAGATGCACAATGGGAATGTGTCCATAATGTATGCACACCATACAGAGATGCACAATGGGAATGTGTCCTCAATGTTTGCACACCATACAGAGATGCACAATGGGAATGTGTCCACAATGTATGCACACCATATCTACAGAGATGCACAATGGGAATGTGTCCACAATGTATGCACACCATATCTACAGAGATGCACAATGGGAATGTGTCGACAATGTTTGCACACCATATCTAAAGGGATGCACAATGGGAATGTGTCGACAATGTATGCACACCATATCTACAGAGATGCACAATGGAAATGTGTCCTCAATGTATGCACACCATACAGAGATGCACAATGGGAATGTGTCGACAATGTATGCACACCATACATGTATCTACAGAGATGCACAATGGAAATGTGTCCACAATGTATGCACACCATACAGAGATGCACAATGGAAATGTGTCCATAATGTATGCACACCATACAGAGATACACAATGGAAATGTGTCCTCAATGTATGCACACCATACAGAGATGCACAATGGAAATGTGTCCTCAATGTATGCACACCATACAGAGATGCACAATGGGAATGTGTCGACAATGTACGCACACCATATCTACAGAGATGCACAATGGAAATGTGTCCTCAATGTACATGTATGCACACCATACAGAGATGCACAATGGGAATGTGTCCTCAATGTATGCACACCATATCTACAGAGATGCACAATGGAAATGTGTCCTCAATGTATGCACACCATACAGAGATGCACAATGGGAATGTGTCCTCAATGTATGCACACCATACAGAGATGCACAATGGGAATGTGTCCTCAATGTTTGTACACCATACAGAGATGCACAATGGGAATGTGTCCTCAATGTTTGTACACCATATCAGTCCCCTGTACACCAATAGTTGACTGGAAGTCATTTTTCCCTAAGAGGAAATTTCATTTGATTAAAAATGATTACAATTATTATAAGTTGCATTGATATGACTTACCTCCAGACATGTGACTGCTAATCTAGCTATATCTATTTCAGCATGACTAGGTATGACCATTCCTAGTAATCTCATAGCACTCAGGTATTTAACCAATGCTGAGGCTAACTCATGTACTCGATGGCTCCATTCTCCATCTTGCATTAAAGATGTCAATCGACCCCTTTGTGTCCTGTCTGAATCTAGCCTGGAATCCATCCTTAAGATCTTATGTCCTGATGGCATAATTGAGATGAGAGTATGAACATGACTCAGGAGAGTATTACAAGAAGCCTGTAGCATTGGATCCAATGGAGCTTCCTTCTTGGTAGATCCTTGTGATTCAGGAGGAACAGTAGCACAACCTTTGTAGTCTTGGGGATGTAGGGATCTCGTCCGCTGTAATCCAACGAGGAAGCAGTCTTCTAGAAGAGGGTAACTGAATTCCTAAACAAAAGATTAAGACCAAATTTGTAAAAATTTAGCAATAAATCAAATTAAAATACAAAATTCACATTTTTTCAATTTCAGAATCCAAAATGTGAGCAAAATCATGACTTTGGTGAAATGGGGAAACAATTGCATGCATTACCTGACCTCATTTACAGGCTCTATGGTTTAATGTGTTATCAAAAGCATAAAGCAATTATCAGTCCAATATGTCAATGAATAGCCACGACAGGATTCTGTCCATCAAGTCTATAAACAACAGCATTTCAATGTAGTGCGATCACTAAGTCATGAAAGTGTAATTGGTATATACCTCTGTCATCATAGTGGCTAGTATGTCCTCATATGGTAAATAAGCTAGAAGTAGCGAACACTCTCTTGCTGAGGCAGTTGTTTGACCAAAACAACCTTGTTGGACCACCGACAGAAACCATTCCTACAACCCAAAAAAAAGTCATCAACCACAAAAACACAAAGTAAACATTTAAATGTGCAGGGATTTGTTGAAGCAATGTTTAATAAATGTATCTCTACAGTGCTTCTGCAATGTGCCTAGATTGATTGCACGTTGATGTTTGTTTTCTTAAGATCTATTGGTAACATGATGATTAAATTATGACTGACTTCATCAATATGAAACTGAATAATGTAGTCAACGAAGTATCCAACAAAGCATATCAACGGGAAGTGCTCTTTTGGAGGATATTATTTCAGGATTGAGGCAAGTTATTTTGCAAAACTGAAGCCCAAATTAAAAGTTAAATTCCTACTTTAAAGATTGCGTTTTAATGGCCATGCAGTGGAGTTAATGTTCAACTACAATGTACCAATTACTAACTGGTTGGTTTTAGAGAAGGATACTTGGTGTGAGATTGCAGTCTTAAACCATGTCATTATGAAAGGTATCTTACCAATCTGTATGTAAACTGACCTTATTAGGAATTACTGATGTAAGATCTGTGTAGGGTCTGTTGGTTGAGGGAGAGGCTGTGCTATCCTGGTGTGAGATTGCAGTCTTAAACCGTGTCAGTAGAGAGCTTAACCTAGGATGTCTACAACAACACAAAATAAACAATCAAACATCAGTAACAATAAGTTTCAGTATTTAATTGAAATTAAAGTATTGGATTGAAAAGAATATAAATGTGTTGTTCTGGTTGATGAAGGTTTGATAGGGAAACTACTCAACTTCAGTTTATGTTTCCTTTTCTGCAGAAAGCATAGGGACCTCATCTAACATGTCTAAAGGTATTATGTGATCCCCTCTATAATAGTAATAGTTATATAGCACATTTTACAATAAGGAAATAAATTAGTGGTAGGCAATCTCGAACATTCTTTTAAAACCAGCAGGGTCGTGGTCATGCGATAAAGCACCGAGCAGAAGGCCATGACCCTGAAATGTTTAAAACAACATTCAAGACCGAGTACCGTAAAGCTTGCACGCAAATCCTACGTTTAAACACTTCTTGCCGTGTTTATAACACCACTTAAACACCCCCATGTGACGTGGACCAACAAAACTGTCTGGGGTATTTATGAATAACAGATTAATGGGCTTCACATTAGTGAAAAATATGAATTAAAAAAAAAAAAATGTTTGGTAAAAAATCAGACACTGCATATTAAAAAAAAAAAAAAATCACAAGCAAAGTTTCCATCAACTCTAAAACTTAAAATCATCCATATAATACAAACATGGCCGTTCATACATGTATGGTACTACATGTTGTACATTTTATGTAAGTATAAAACTATTGAGAGTTTGCTGACATCAAATGTCTTCTGTTAGACAATTGATGGTCATGGTTTTAGTTTTTATTTAAGAGCAAAAGACACAATAAAAATGTGATGTGATTTGTCCCACTTCTATATAAATCTTAATGACTGAGGAGGGAGTTAAATGACTATCATTACCTTTGAGACAGCTTATGTGAAGTCATATACTCTTCCAGTTTGCACAGTTCTTCTGCTGATAGCTGAGCAGCACTTTCATGTAGACCACCTGCTAGTAACATTTCAACCCTCCTACATGCAATGGAGTCACACAGACGAGCAATAGCCAGTTGGTGAGTGTTGAGGAAACGCTCAATGAGTATTGTGAGTAGAACACCTGAATAGTAATTATGATACTCATTAGACCCTTAAGCAACAACTCTATACAAGGGAATCACATGCTCACTGGTAAAACATTCCATACAAGAATGTTTTGTTTAAACCATTCAAGAAAACAAATAACACAAAAAACATTTGAAATATTGTCTTGAGGAAACAATTCAAGAGTTATTCTTGGAGGGTGTCAACCGATTACAGTATTATATTGGAATATTGTGGTCCAGAGATTGAACGAGCTGGTTTCTAGTGTTCTAATGTTGATGATGTTCTAGTTTAGGTGTTGCTCATGGCAATTGTAACCTGAAAAGGCAAGACACAAGCCGACAATGTGTACTACTAGCCCGCAAACCCATGCTATGTGCCTGTATTTAATGTGTCTAATTCATGACTACCATTAAGAATACGTGTACTATGATTTGTATTTGTTTGTTCAGAAGTTTAATAGAAACCTTTTTGGCACATGATTTGTAAACAAACTGGTACCATTGCATAAACATGTACATGTACCAATGCATAAACATGTACCAATGCATAAACATGTACCAATGCGTAAACATGTACCAATGCATAAACATGTACCAATGCATAAACATGAACCAATGCATAAACATGTACCAATGCATAAACATGAACCAATGCATAAACATGAACCAATGCATAAACATGTACCTCTACACACCAGAAGTTGATTCATAAGCACAGTCTTAAGGCCGAGTCACACTGCAGCGATAACCAAAACGATAACGATCACAATGCAAAGAGAACACTATTGGTTGAACTGCTCCACGCAGACTACGCACATGCCCATTCAACTAATAGAAAGCCTTCTCTTGTTCTCAATGTGGCTCAGCCTTAAGTTCATGGCCCTTTTCGAAATCACGGCTTTGGCTTTGGATTCGGCTTGAGGCTCCTTTCTCTCATCTGAAGTCCTGAGCGCGTGTACGCAAAGCACGTGCAAATGTCAAAACAACCGCTATCTTGAGCCAAATCCAAAGCCAAAGCCGTCGCTTCTAAAAGGGCCTATGTTTCTGAAAAGAAGGACTGTAAAGATGGTTATTTCTGCAAGATGATTCACCTGATTGGCTGAGATGTATGCCTTGAAGACACTGTAGAGTAAGTTTAACCAGACAGGGATGAGAGAAATGAACAAATCTCAGATTAACAGCTCGCAGGAACAGACCACTAGCAGCAGAATTACGATGGATTGCACTGAGAAAACAAACATTCAAGTGGTTTCATTACTTTGATAATAATTCAAATGATGTTTCTAAAGCCTGTTAGATCTCAAAATCAATTTCCATGTACTGTATCTACATCTCAACTGAACTATTAATTTAAGTGTACAAATTGTTGTCCACTAGCTTTCTGAACAATTAATTAGTGTGGCAGTAGTGAACCACATCATTATGCTTGGCTCCGAGCGTACAATTATACCATTATTAATGTCAGGTGGAAGTTCTGTGCACAGAATCAATATGTACTCTGCGTAGATATCTACACTACATGATATGGCATTGTTTATGTTCACAATATGTGTACACGCGAAAAACAGGGTTGCCCAATGAACACCTTATTTTGAAATCTAAGTATAGGGACCCCAATATCAGGGTTCTAACTAACCGACTGCTTTATGTCTGACAAATGTTTGCAATAAGAGACCCCAATATCAGGGTTCTAACTAACCGACTGCTTTATGTCTGACAAATGTTTGCAATAAGAGACCCCAATATCAGGGTTCTAACTAACCGACTGCTTTATGTCTGACAAATGTTTGCAATAAGAGACCCCAATATCAGGGTTCTAACTAACCGACTGCTTTATGTCGGACAAATGTTTGCAATAAGAGACCCCAATATCAGGGTTCTAACTAACCGACTGCTTTATGTCTGACAAATGTTTGCAATAAGAGACCCCAATATCAGGGTTCTAACTAACCGACTGCTTTAAGTCTGACAAATGTTTGCAATAAGAGACCCCAATATCAGGGTTCTAACTAACCGACTGCTTTATGTCTGACAAATGTTTGCAATAAGAGACCCCAATATCAGGGTTCTAACTAACCGACTGCTTTATGTCTGACAAATGTTTGCCATAAGAGACCCCAATATCAGGGTTCTAACTAACCGACTGCTTTATGTCTGACAAATGTTTGCAATAAGAGACCCCAATATCAGGGTTCTAACTAACCGACTGCTTTATGTCGGACAAATGTTTGCAATAAGAGACCCCAATATCAGGGTTCTAACTAACCGACTGCTTTATGTCTGACAAATGTTTGCAATAAGAAGAAGACAATGTTAACTTACCTGATAACATCTTGCACAGGTGGTTCATGAAATAGCTGTATAATTTCATTGATGTGGTTGACTACCAGCCATGTTAAGGGTTCAGCATCAGCTTGATTCTCACACTGCAACAAATCAGCAAATTACAAATCAATCATGATCGTAACACCCTATTATAGTCTTAAGATGTACTATTAGCAATGTTTCCAATCAAAACACTATGTTAAACAGTAAGCTAATCAATACGTCTTCCAGAGCATAATTGGAGCACACAAATTGTGATGAGATTACACAATAGGTAATTAACTGAGCTATGATCTACACCTGAGCCAACAAAACTCTATAATAAATTTTAAAAATCTGAAAATTGTGTTGCTAAAAATCTCCTTGCTTTTTCCAAACATGCAGAGTTTCAATTCATATTGGTACGCTTCTGAGCTGTTGTCATTTTAAGTCCGTGGCCTTTATTTAAATTTGCCTTCATTTAGTCATTTTAAATTTTATTTGGATATTTGTTTGTAGCTGCTGGGCACCTCTGAAAAACAGTGTTTCACCGAGAGGTCTCCCCAGGGTAAAGAAGATATAAATAAATAAATTAGACATTTGTGGTAACACCTGGCAGAGATAAATTCAATAAAGTTTGAGTCCTACCACATAGTCACAGTAGAGCACCAAACCCCCACGCCGAGCTACCTCTTCAGGACAACCTTTAGAATGGTCATGGTGATTAGTCTCTAGATTGTCCAGACTACCACTAGACAAGGACTTGGACAGTGGTTGCCTCTTGGGGGTCTGTAGAATCACTGACCAAAAGTCCTGATCACTGTAGTTCAAAAGAAGAAGAACCTACACAAAGGATACAAACATGCAGTTTAATAGGAGTTCCAGCCACAATGCTTTACATTAAAGACCTGGCATTGGGATTACATTTGTACATTGATGTTTCAGGTTAACTCATATTCAACCTTTACAAGGTATCAACTTGCATTAAGAACTGTGTAATAATAATGTCTGTTAGCAACATGAATGAACAACGTTGGATAAACCTTTGTATGTGACTACAGTGTAGGATGTTAATACTGTACCTGACACCACTGAAGCACCAGTATAGGATGGGATGTAGTCAGCTGTAGGAAGGTACAGTTGAGTTGATCTAGAGTAAACCAACATGTCTTCCTGGAGTTTCGTATCATGATCATCATGGAAGACGCTACCTTCCTAAAGGCTCCTGTATACAAAGATACATAACAATCAAACACAATATCATAGTGCTGGCTAACACAAGAATGAATGCAACGCACAATTTAACCAAACTCTAAGATTTAACTTGAAATTATTCTTATAAATTACAATGAAGGTAATAACTATGTTAATTGTTTGTCCAAATCTTACGCAGATCATATAAATTGACTATCCATGGCTGGTTCCATGTACGTTTCATTTGCAGATAACTATATATAGCCCTTGGTGACCACTACATTACATGTATGAAAACAACAAGGCAATTATTTGATCTTTCCAGTTATGTTTTAAACATCATGTGATGGAAACATACATGGATAACTTGACATGCTAAACACAACCCATTCATAACAGAGGTCAAGAGAAGTTATACAACAAGAAACATTTCGGAAAAAATAGACACTTGACCACTGCAAAAAAAAACTTAGTTTCAACTGTGCGTGAGTTCCCTGTGTACATCTGACAATAGTTTGATGGTGGTGATTGTAGAATGTTGTTATGTAGAAATACAGGCAACCTCTCATGACTGGTCCAAACTATAGTGACCAGACATATCCAAATAACAAGGTATGGTAGTGTAGATCCATGTATAGATAGATCCATTCTTACCTGATTTGAACATGTGTGCTAAGTAGAGCAAGAGATGAGATAACTCCTGATAGATGAAGATATCATTGGGGTTTGTTTGCATTGAGGATCCATTTACCGGGTTCTTTATAGTAACTGTGAACCCAATCACTTGAAGTAAAAACCTGCAGGTACACAACCAAAATATCACATTCAATCTAAGGCATAGAAAACAAATCTTATGTTGGCATAACCCGACCTACCCTAAAAATAAGGCCTACCCTGGATATTTTTATTTTTTTCAAGGGAGAAATTTAATGATTAAAATCTATTGGAGACATAAAAATAATTTAAATGTCATCAAGAGTTTAAATAAATACTATTTGTTGTGTGTAGCCTTGTTTATTTTGTTATTGTGTATACTACCGGCTTTACAATTAGAAAATACATGTATGTCATTTTCATTGCTGGGATGGTGAAAAAAAAAATCCCTACCTACCTTCCCTATTTTGGGGGGCCTGTTACGCCAACATAACATTTTTTTGTATGCCTAACCATGCAATCAATATGAACCAAAGCTTCCTGACATTAAACCCTAAGGTGGAGATGCAGATTTCTCAAGATCCAGATAACCCTTTCCTACCTTGCCAATACTTCTTCAGGAGGTAAGACGTTCGCATTAACGATGTCCTCTTCTTTACTTCTTTCATCCTCCAGTGGGCAGACAAAGAGGTCTGTGGTAAGACCAAGCTCTCTAAGTCGAGATAAAACAGTCTCTTCTTTGGATTGAGAGATCAGGACATTGAGAATAGCCAGGGCCATACCCAGCCAGCGCTGCTTCAGGGTAGGGTGACCCTAGAAACAAGACATTAGTGGATTACTGTTCACTGAAGTCAATAACAAATATTATCATGTGAGATTCTGAAATTAAGTTGAAATACATTTAACACATATTTCAAATATTACTTTTTTTTTAACAACTAGGTATACATTTTGAAACTTTGAATGCAATAACTGTGAGACTGAACTGCTGGGTGTGGTTTGATTGTTAAAGTGTGTTGCTAATGGGGAGTTCACCTCATCCCAATGCAATGGAGAGAAGCCTAAACCACATAGTGTCCCCAGTGGGATTTGAAATGGGTCCTAGAGGTGGAAGGCGAGGAAAGAAACCACTACACCAAGCCAAACACCAACTAGCCATCTCTGAATGTGAAACCACTACACCAAGCCAAACACCAACTAGCCATCTCTGAATGTTCAGTTATAATCAAAAGTACATTTACACAACTGATGTCAGACTAATTTAATTGTCAGTGTCATTGCTATGATAAGTACTCGCACTAAAGGAAGATCAGGGGCCGATTTCACTAACGTCTATGTTTGCAATCATCGCTAACACACTTGCGATGACATCGCAAACCTCAAATCCATCGCAATTCAATGTCGCTAATTCTACGTTTCACTAAAGTCATCGCAATTGCGATGACGTTAAAAGGGAAATAAAGTTTTTGTAAGAGGCTAAAAGTAGTGACCTTTGACATCCCACAACAAAATCGTCGGTCGTCGCTCGAAATGAAATGGCATAAGTGCAGATTATATGTAAATCGTTGTCATGGTGGTGCATACAAACTATTGTGGACGATGTTTAAATTGTAGGCATTTTACAAAGGGTTCAGGCATTTGTAGGCCTATGGCCTCTACTATAATTTTATGTTGTAACGGTGGGATTAATGAAAATTCTGACATATCTGTCTTATAATACTAAGCTTCACACTGCCAATTTGCCTAGGCCATTACATTACACATTTTTTGTAAAAATGATAGTAAAAATGATAGTTAAAATAATCGAACCCAGAAAGTATCTCCTTTTTACCGATATAAGCTCTCTTGGCTACAGTTGCGTCGCTAGTTGTCATCGGCAATCCGAGTCTCCCAGGTAAAAGACCGCAAGACTAAATAATGTAGCGCCATTCATTTTACTCTAAATCACGGACAAATTGTACGTTAAGACGTACACCGGTATAATTAAGCACAGAATGGCGCAATGTA
The DNA here is from genome assembly GCF_902459465.1 of Asterias rubens. Classification (NCBI taxonomy): domain Eukaryota; kingdom Metazoa; phylum Echinodermata; class Asteroidea; order Forcipulatida; family Asteriidae; genus Asterias; species Asterias rubens. The sequence continues at coordinate 13,179,433 of NC_047070.1, read as the reverse complement.
TCATAAGTTTGCAATGAACTTTTACTTTGCGACCACTAACGCGTCATCGCAAGATTGTCATCGCTTTCTAAAACTTTGCGATGAGTGTCCTCATCGCAAAGTTTTAGTGAAATCGCTATAAAAAATCCATCGCTAACTAGCGATGGATTTTGGATTTAGCGATCAATGCGATGCGATGATCGCAAAGGGTTAGTGAAATCGCCCTCTGGAGGTTTCAGTGTTTCAGCTCAACGTGCTAAATATTCTCACTTACTGTTTCATACGGTACAAGGAGAAGTGATTTAAGGAGTATATCCACCGGTCGTAGAGCACTAGGAGCTACAACTCCAAAAAGATGATGAAGGGTATCTATGGCCTCCAAGGAATCAAGGTTTATCTAAAGTAGAAAAGAAAGAAAACAAAAAAAACTGTCAAGAATGGTAACAATTGAAGCAGTTTGTTCTTGTCTCGATTATATATTGCTACTTTTATATGTTTAAAGCTTGTTATTAGTGATTTGTGCCTTTTTGACTAGTCCATTATACCATAGGTTGACTATACATGTAGGACAATGAAATCTTAGTCCGTGATACCAAATATTTGCCAAGTTTGACCATGCTTGTGGTCACGCATTATGGTTTTTACAAACTCAAACCTTCTGTTAAAATCCTTGAAAGGAAGCAGATGAAGTTACTGAATTTATTTCTTCTAGTAGGATTTATTCACTGCCACCCCCACACCTACCATGTCAAATACACACAACTTTTTGCAAGATGATATGGAGGAAAAAATACTCATTTATTTAATTATTTAAAGTCAAAACAAACTTTACTTATTTTACCTGTTGCCTTGCAAGAAGGGGTAGAATCATGTCCACCACCTGACGAGAAAGCTTCTTCCATTTGTCTTCACTTTCACGATGGGCTTGTAGAAGGACAGGAATAAACATTTCTAGAGCCTGATGAAATTAAAATACAACTTGTCATTATTTGAACACCTGATATATTCATAGAGGAGAGAGATAATTTATTTGCAAAACACAAATGAGAGTTACATACATCATGATAATTTGGAGATTTATTTCTTTTGTGAACTAGCTTTGTTGGTGGTTCGGCAATTTCATGAAGCTACTTTGTGAAAGAAAAGTTAACAATAATACACTTTTGCAGCCTAAAAAATTGCGAATTCAAAGTGAAGCATTGACTGATTGGTTCAAGCTATTTGTTTATTAATTATTAAACAAATCAATTTTCTGCATTACTTTCTGGTTACCAGCTTTATACAATTATACAATCTTGGATGAATACATGTTGAACGTAAACCAATGTTTTGTGTACGTACGGGAGCTATGACTAAGAAATGATTGCACAAAATACAATTCCAACATGGAATAATACTCCATTACAAAACAAGTAAAAATCCTCTCTCCTGCCAAATCTATGAGAACATTTCAGTCCATATCTTAAAAACTGAGCTATTTGAAATCAAAAGCATCAACTTGAAGCAACCCAGTGAGTAACAAGTAATAACAGTAAATCAGCATGAATCCAACATGAAGGCAATTGTTACCTGATGGAAGTGGATGAGTCTTAGCAGCATGGAGACTACTACTTCTCTCTGAGTGTCTAGCTCCCTAGTAGAGTCAGACTTACTAGAAGCTCGTAGCACAAACAGATCATGAACTAATGGCTTCAAAGCTGGCACAGCTGGGTAATAAACAAAGAGCAATTCAAACTTATTGCTTATAACTTATCTTAAGATAAATACAGATAAATAACTAACAATGGATTATCATATTTCCCATGTCCTATACTTAGATTTGGCCCAACAGAACTTTGCCGTCAGTTTTGGTTTATGGTCCACAAAACTCCCCTTATCTGACTTGTGGTGAGGTTTTCTCATTCATAAAAGTGAACTTATTATTACAGTTCTTTCTACTGGTCATTTAGATTATTCTTCAGAAGGTAATGTAGAGTAAAGATTTTTTATAATCATTTTATTCAGTATGGATCTGAAGAAAATATTGCCAAAGTATCAAAACCATTTCTAACTTTATTGAAGTACATAAGTTTTGAAGGACTTATTCAACATTTGTTATCTTACCATGCGTAGTTGCCTGCTGCCCACTTGCCATAATTCCATCACAGAGTTGTATAATTTTGGGCATTGCAATGACTGCTTTGCTATGGTAACGCTCATAGGATAACAGCACCAGGAAGTGGAAGATGTGTGGTATTAGAGTGTCGTAATCCCTGCACAAATAGAAAAAAACATAAATACAACATAAGTATAGAAATGTACTTCTTTGATGGCACAAAATAAAAACCATATAACCTACTTCCATTTTTTTTATTGCACACTGTGTATTGTGAGTGTCAATGCCTCATGCTCCGTATACGAACAGTGCAAATCTCACATTCTACACTCTGTGCGGGCGCGTGCTGTTCGTCGCGAAACTATGTTTAAAATGTTTAACTTTGCGCGCTGCATGTGAGACTGGAAGATAAATTCATTATAACACGCACGCTCGTGCAATACGGAAAAATATAGCGCATCTGCATCCCATATCCAACTCAGCCTTTGGCTTCAATGGATATGGGACGCAGAAGCGCTATATTTTTCCATATTCCACTCGCACTTGTGTGATAACTTATAATATTCTAAGTCTGCCTTTACAATTGCACTGGGAGACAACATAACGCCTAACAGTTACATGTACATAGGTTTAAACAGTAAAAGAAAATATTACTTTGCATGAAAAGCTTCTGGTCCAAATGCCATGTCATGAATATTACTTGTAAATGGATCCAGCTAATTCAAAAACAACTTCCATAAGGCGCCTTGTCAAAACGTCCCGGGCGTTCCTCCGCTGACAGTCTGCGGACTGGACAGCAAATACTGCCGTTGCTAAGGACCTCGGACAGTCCACGGAAGAACGGCCATGTGCGTTGAAGCGCGGCGAAGTTAATGAGCTATCCATGCCGGGTGCTATTGTTGGTATAACAATAAGTCTCATGAATAAACAAGTTGTATTTTCAGGTCATGAATATCAGCGGCTTGGACGCGGACCGGCCGTGCTCTCCCAGAATGGTACATTTTCAACTAGTGAGTACCATCGTCCTGGAAGCAGACAGGCTGCACCGACAAGATCATTGTACCACGCACGTTGGTAGTGCCAGCCGACCATCCTGCTCACGTGATAATCGCCAGCTACATGTTTAGACATTATAGTCAACCAAATCGGCGACTTTGAACCTCAACATTCCAGAGGCATTCAACAGGCATCAAACAGGCATTCACGAGGCTTGTATTTTTGAAAAGGCACAATATGTTGAGTCCCGGCTAAACAACTCAAAATGTTAATCACTTCATGAGTACGTCATCACCAAATAAATCCCTTACTATAAAAAAAACAAGTTTGATTCGATGTAAAATATTTGCCACCCTAGTTAATAAAAGTTTAATTTTGTAAAAACAAGTTTGCACTGGCTGCCAATTCCGATCATTTTAATGGTTTATTCACAATAAAAGGTTTTCGCGGCCAGAGGCCGAATTAAAACATTAATTTGTGCATTACACATGTTGGACCATCATGTAATTGTTTGGTGTTTAAATTTTATTTAGGATGAACTGCAGTTTAGCGGTAGTTTTGCATAATACATTGTGGATGGGTCATTGATACAGTGATCGATACATGGGTATGGGGGAGGCTACGATGCATTGTTTGGGAAGTCAGGTTTTCTATTATAGCGAAACACTATGAAACGGCGTGGTAGTCACAGAGAAAGGATGTTTTGACCTTGCTCCAAAATATGGAAATTATTATTATTATTACTAAGATTATTTATTATTATTATTATTACTTATTCTGCCATTTCAACATTAGATGAAAATACAACAAATACTTCCAGATGGGCTAGGAGAAACAAAAGCAAAATAATTAATGTGGTCCATAGACCTGCCTAAACAAACCATTTCTACAATTCACATGTTTCGGTCATGTAACCAAGCCTTAAAAATCACTCGTATGAGAAAATGGCTTTACACACCCTTAGTTTGCTTTTGCCATGCAAAGGTAAAGCCATTGTTCACCACCTGGGTTCCTCCACGGTTCCGCCGGCAGCCGGTCCGCGGAGCCGCCGTATGATCATGCTTATTGATATTTAAATAAGCTGGGCTTCACAATAGCCGACCGGTCGCTCCGCAGAGCCGCCGGAATATTCATGTTTATTGACATGTAAATGAGCCGTCGTGGCCGTGGACCTTCCCGGTTGCTACGGGTTCTTTTGTTACAAAAATCCGCGGACTCCCGCAGAATGCACGCGGAATGGAACAGCTTGGACGTTTTGACAAGGCGCCTAAGCAGTATTTTCTTTTAGGCGTGGTGAGATTCAATCAAATGATTTCCACGATTCAAGAACAGAAGTATTTATTAAACCATTGATCAACCACCAAGTCATACAAAACAGTTCAACTGAAAGAGCACCAAAGCTACAGTATGCATTATTACATACAGCTACAATAGTACAAAGAGCAAGTACATTGTAGGAACTAAAACTCAGACAGTTGGATTTTCAAATAATACACTCAGAGTTTCAACAAAAGCCACCCATTTCTCATACAATAACACAGTATACAATCTGCTGGTTTTACAACATGAATTTGAAGCAATTCACTCCAATGTTAATGAGCAACTTACTTTATCTGTCCCTCTTCTACATACTCAAACTGCTTAACAACGAAGTTGATAAATATCTACAAGAAAAATAAAGAAATAGGATTAGGCATGTTAAGCTTCCAACAATATGATTAGTTTAGAGATAATAGATGGAATTTATAGATGGAACTGGTCCAGAATATGATAGCGTGATATTTGGTTCAGCCATCATATTTGGAATATTTGACTATTGACTGACCTGGTCTGAGTCCAGTAAGCAGTAATTCACCCTGAGTTGATGTATAATAGAGTGATATTTGGAAAGGATGACTATTGACTTGCCTGGTCTGAGTCCAGTGAGCAGTAATTCACCCTGACTTGATGTATGATAAAGTGATATTTGGAAAGGATGACTATTGTCTGACCTGGTCTGAGTCCAGTAAGCAGTAGTTCACCCTGACTTGATGTATGATAAAGTGATATTTGGAAAGGATGACTATTGACTTGCCTTGTCTGAGTCCAGTAAGCAGTAATTCACCCTGAGTTGATGTATAATAGAGTGATATTTGGAAAGGATGACTATTGACTGACCTGGTCTGAGTCCAGTAAGCAGTAATTCACCCTGAGTTGATGTATAATAGAGTGATATTTGGAAAGGATGACTATTGACTTGCCTGGTCTGAGTCCAGTGAGCAGTAATTCACCCTGAGTTGATGTATAATAGAGTGATATTTGGAAAGGATGACTATTGACTGACCTGGTCTGAGTCCAGTAAGCAGTAATTCACCCTGACTTGATGTATGATAGAGTGATATTTGGAAAGGATGACTATTGACTGACCTGGTCTGAATCCAGTAAGCAGTAATTCACCCTGAGTTGTACAAGTTGTGCCAAGAGGTGCAGTACCTGCTGTTGTAAGGGAATACTACTGGTGATCGTATACTGCTTCAGAGCCCTGATAACTAATGGCTCAAATAGACGTATGTAGGAGTGCACAGACGACTGAAATCATAACAAAATAAGCATGTTAAAACCTTTTTCAAAACAAACTTATAACATTAACACAAACAAAACAGAAAACGGTTGATCTCTTTCACATATGGAATTCTCATAAACTAAATTCATCACACAATGATGTTTAGACAAACAGAACTCCAATAAGCAGCATGTTCAATTCAATATTTGTAGGATTTGAAACTTTGCATGGTGGAAATACGTTATGGAAAGGTTTGTGGTAACACCATGTAATGACTCTCTCTAAATGAGTTGGGGTGGTTCAACTCGACGTTTCGATCAGTATGCTCTGATCGTCTTCTGGAGAAAGCTGGACTCTGACATGTCTGATGCTGCTTAAGTACTGTGGATACGGATTAGCTTAGTGATGTACGAAGGCGGGAAATAGAGGCGGGAAATTCAATATTCAAAATATCAATTCAATATTCCCAACTTGTTTTTTCCTTAAAAGTGGTTACTCAGGTAATTTACAAACCAATTTATTGGAATTAATGTCCAGCTTATTAAATTACAATGTAATAAGTATCTCACCTTTTCTTTGCCGCTCACTTTTCCCAGAATGCCCTTTCTATCAATCTTAGACTTCATCCAACCAAACAACCTGCAGAAGAAATGATTCACAAACTTTAAGGCCTATCTTAATACAAGACATTTATATCATACTTTAACCACCATTGTATTATTCAGTGTAAGCAACAACAATTTCCTGATCTACCATTTCACTTATTACATTGATTTCAGTTTAAGATTAGAATGATGACTGAACCACAATGTCCAGAACATAGAGCTATATATATTGACTAGAGCGCTAACTTGCTCCGCGTTTTGAACCCACCCTGAGCGCAGACATGTTTGATGTGTTGCGTGACTACGGAACGATTTTAATTTTAAGAGAACACACATTGCCGCGATTTGTTTTAATTCGGCATGTGCGCTTTCGTACGCGAATGCCAATTCGCGCACGTCCCCGCTACGAAAACCGTATGTTCGACTTGATTGATGTACCAAAAAAAGTATACGCGCCTTTTAAACATGACGCACATGGCGCTTGCAGTTTTGTACGATCATCAGCAGATTGTGCGTTCACATTTGCTGCATTTTTTGCTTCGATGACACATAGAAAAGAACAAACGCACTATCATGCAAATAGTCGTACAATTGCCGTACAAAATAACGGGGTGTTAGCGCTCTAGTCAATATATATAGCTCTATGGTCCAGAATGACATGTCTGAAGATTAGAATGATGACTGAACCACAATGTCCAGAATGACATGTCTGAAGATTAGAATGATGGCTGAACCACAATGTCCAGAATGACAAGTCTGAAGATTAGAATGATGACTGAACCACAATGTCCAGAATGACATGTCTGAAGATTAGAATGATGACTGAACCACAATGTCCAGAATGACATGTCTGAAGATTAGAATGATGACTGAACCACAATGTCCAGAATGACATGTCTGAAGATTAGAATGATGACTGAACCACAATGTCCAGAATGACATGTCTGAAGATTAAAATGATGGCTGAACCACAATGTCCAGAATGACATGTCTGAAGATTAGAATGATGGCTGAACCACAATGTCCTGAATGACATGTCTGAAGATTAGAATGATGGCTGAACCACAATGTCCAGAATGACATGTCTGAAGATTAGAATGATGGCTGAACCACAATGTCCTGAATGACATGTCTGAAGATTAGAATGATGGCTGAACCACAATGTCCTGAATGACATGTCTGAAGATTAGAATGATGACTGAACCACAATGTCCAGAATGACATGTCTGAAGATTAGAATGATGGCTGAACCACAATGTCCAGAATGACATGTCTTAAGATTAGAATGATGGCTGAACCACAATGTCCAGAATGACATGTCTGAAGATTAGAATGATGGCTGAACCACAATGTCCAGAATGACATGTCTGAAGATTAGAATGATGGCTGAACCACAATGTCCAGAATGACATGTCTGAAGATTAGAATGATGGCTGAACCACAATGTCCTGAATGACATGTCTGAAGATTAGAATGATGGCTGAACCACAATGTCCAGAATGACATGTCTGAAGATTAGAATGATGACTGAACCACAATGTCCAGAATGACATGTCTGAAGATTAGAATGATGGCTGAACCACAATGTCCAGAATGACATGTCTTAAGATTAGAATGATGACTGAACCACAATGTCCAGAATGACATGTCTGAAGATTAGAATGATGACTGAACCACAATGTCCAGAATGACATGTCTGAAGATTAGAATGATGGCTGAACCACAATGTCCAGAATGACATGTCTGAAGATTAGAATGATGGCTGAACCACAATGTCCTGAATGACATGTCTGAAGATTAGAATGATGGCTGAACCACAATGTCCAGAATGACATGTCTGAAGATTAGAATGATGACTGAACCACAATGTCCAGAATGACATGTCTGAAGATTAGAATGATGGCTGAACCACAATGTCCAGAATGACATGTTTGAAGATTAGAATGATGACTGAACCACAATGTCCAGAATGACATGTCTGAAGATTAGAATGATGGCTGAACCACAATGTCCTGAATGACATGTCTGAAGATTAGAATGATGGCTGAACCACAATGTCCTGAATGACATGTCTGAAGATTAGAATGATGACTGAACCACAATGTCCAGAATGACATGTCTGAAGATTAGAATGATGGCTGAACCACAATGTCCAGAATGACATGTCTGAAGATTAGAATGATGGCTGAACCACAATGTCCTGAATGACATGTCTGAAGATTAGAATGATGACTGAACCACAATGTCCAGAATGACATGTCTGAAGATTAAAATGATGGCTTAACCACAATGTCCAGAATGACATGTCTGAAGATTAGAATGATGGCTGAACCACAATGTCTAGAATGACATGTCTGAAGATTAGAATGATGACTGAACCACAATGTCCAGAATGACATGTCTGAAGATTAGAATGATGGCTGAACCACAATGTCCAGAATGACATGTCTGAAGATTAGAATGATGGCTGAACCACAATGTCCAGAATGACATGTCTGAAGATTAGAATGATGGCTGAACCACAATGTCCAGAATGACATGTCTGAAGATTAGAATGATGGCTGAACCACAATGTCCAGAATGACATGTCTTAAGATTAGAATGATGACTGAACCACAATGTCCAGAATGACACGTCTGAAGATTAGAATGATGGCTGAACCACAATGTCCAGAATGACATGTCTGAAGATTAGAATGATGACTGAACCACAATGTCCAGAATGACATGTCTGAAGATTAGAATGATGACTGAACCACAATGTCCAGAATGACATGTCTGAAGATTAGAAGAAGTACATGTAATGATATATATTTGGTTTGTGGTAAAACCATGTGTGTATCTACTTTAAAGAACTGTCATGCAATATATTCTACTACCGCAGAGTAAATTTATTTTATTGTTCGAGAGGCTTCTAGTTCGTACCGTGTGTTGTGTAACGCACAGAAAAGAACCCACTGCACTTATCGAAAAGAGAAGGGGTTCGCCCCGGTTTTCCTGGCAGGATTGGCAGCATATTGCTATAGCGCCTTGTAAACCATTACATGGTGCAAAGAATAATGTCTCATAACTCAAACTTAGGCCCACATACCTTGTAGGAAATACTGTATGTTAAAGCACCTTGAGCGTCACTGAGTGCCCGATATATGCACTACATACATGTAAGAAGCCACTATTATATTATTAATATTATTATATTACCTACCCAGCATTGCCTCCTTCAGTCTCAGGAGTAGTACTCATCTTGGGTCCTAACTGATTTAGAGATTGGGTGTATTGAGTGTAAGGAGCTTCAAAGCAGTCATGGTACAAGCCAGGCTTCATGTTGGAGGTCAGACGAGTAGCCTTACCAGGTTTACGAGCAACCTGAGGAGATGGAATCTCAGCTGAGCTCGCCATGTTGGTGAAGAACAAAGCTTTTAACAACTGAAGGATGAAAAGGTCAAATAGGATTGTAAGATTGTAAAGCATTGTTAAGTCCTCTCATATGCGTAGCTCAGGAAATATTGATTGTTTTCACAATATTTTCAACATTGAAATAATGTAAACTCTAAACTTGATGACATCATGATAAGGTCACTATAGTGGAGCCATTTACTAGTGCAGATCTTACTATGAGTCAAGTTTGAAGGGTATTCTTCCTTTTGGAAACAACTTATTAGGCCCACATGCCAACAATGCTGATCATTCCTTCAACATACAATGCACTTTGTAACAACACTGGTATAAAAATAACATATTCACAGTCATAATCCTAACTAAATGACTTTTGATGCATGTCTATTACCCGTAACCACAAAGAGAACTACAGCGTTTGTGGAAATAAAGAAGATGTATACAATAAACTAAAAACAAAAAATCTTCACACAATTTACACAAAATAATTGTTGCCACTTGCAAATGACATACCTGTTCCACACAAAGGATTGTTGATGTAGGTTCAATGGTGAAGCAAGACTTCATATAACTAAGCAGCTCCTCTGTGTACTATGCAAACAAAATGAGAACAAATTTTATAAAAATGTCAATAACTGCTTTGAAAGCAAGACACTCATCAATGACTGAACTGATCTAGCGTAACTAATGAATCAATTCAGCCAACCATCTGAAACACATTAGATTGATGTGTTGCCCTTGGTTCCAATGGGCCTAGTACAGCATTATGATTGGCAATGGGACAGGCGGATCACAGTTGTCACTGCCCAACACTCTAGGTGTTCAATAACACTCTTTAGTGACCAGCCGTCGATTTCACCATACCATACCCTTCCTAACCTAGGATTAATCTTAGGACTTAGGACGAGTTAAGCTTCGTATCCGAGGACGTTAGGACGCATTGAACCCATCCTAAGTTAGGACGAGTTACTCCTCCTAACTCAAGATATAATTAATCCTAGCGTTTCATGAAATCAGCTGCAGATATGGTAGATTATGTTAAGGGATGTGTGCGATAATACAAGCGTCAATCTCCATGGATGATTTCCAGATCATATTGGGATGACCTCTATGATGAGAAGCATCCAGCTTCCAGTGACGAACACACGGCTAGCTGGTTCAATATAGCCGAGAACATGACCGACTAACCAAAGGCAGTGGTGTCTGATAATAGTGGAGATATATAGGGGAAGTGGTGTCAAGGAGGTGTTGTTGACAGCATGCAACATCGGTGTATAGTAGCCATTGGTTGGATGGAATAATTTGATCTGTCAGGGCCCAGGATGATATCAAACCATAGATAGATATGTATGTAATTAGAAATTAATTCTAAGCATGGACTGTCCTTTTACCTTCCCAACTTCACTCATGGTTGCAATCTCTAGAAGCTGAGAAAAACTGTCCAGGCTTGTCTTTAACAATCCGGCAAACTTGTCGGTTCTACTGAAGTCTAGAGTCACCTGAGGATTAGAGGGTTGGGGAAAACAATTGGAAGTGGGTTAAAACTCTAATCAATGGTATACAAATAACCATTGAGAATGATTACACTCCACAAATGGTGAAGTATTGCAGGCTCAACACAGTATATTTGGAGTGTTGTCACTCCCATAACTAATTTTTTGTGAATAGTCAAACTCTTCTGCGTATCTCCCTTCAGCCCTGTTTCCACTGGACTTTTTCTTCCGCTGCCATTCGGAAAGCTACCATTACTGGCTTTGGTGTAAATCTGCTATGCAATTCTACCTTATATTCCGCAAAGTTTGCACAGTGTTTTACAGCAAGGTCACAGTAGGTTAACAGCACAAAGCTGTTCCGATTGGACTTTTTAGTGCCCCTGTTAAGTTACCATGGCTGCATGGAAGTCTTCCAAGTCATCTTTCGGCCCGTTAGTTTAACATCACAGTTGCAGTAAATTGACCAGGGAGGTTTACCATGCGTCCCCATTGGATTTAATTTTGTCGCTCTACAGAAAAGTCGCGGTACTTTAACAACAAGAAAATTCAATGCGAACACAGCCTTAGACATTGAGATGTATTCATTGAGTCACTTTGTTCCAAAGCTGCTTGCTTCATTCAGTCTTAGTGATAACTTTGGATCACAATCTCAAATCTTTAATCATCATACAAATGCCAAAAGTTTAAACGATAATGAAAAAGGAGTATGTTTACTCAGCTCTCAGAATGCAGTAATGATATCACAAAAAAAAGCATTATCTCTATGATCTCGTTTGATTTCTTAGATCTCAGAATAATCTGGTTTTATAGTAAGAAATGGTTGATAGGTTACCCTGTAGTTGTTGAATGCTGACTTCATCACTTCATAGAGTTTCATATAGTGAGGTAGTTGATAAAAGGCACCGTATGTTGACTTGGGACTTTTTTTCTCCTCAGTATTGTCCAATTTGTCTACAATAACAAAAGACAATAGCAAAATGGAAGGGAATTTTATTGAGCGTACATGAAAATAAGACATTGAGCTAATGAGTTTCAAAGTGTCACATTAAAATGTTCTTTGAGCTGGAAGTATGCCTCTTCAAATTAGGTGCACATTCTCTTTAAAGCAATCTCACAACATCGGTAAACACTATTGTCCAAAGACCCACACTTTGTGTATCACACATTATATATAAAATAACAAACCTGTGAAAATTTAGGCTCAATCAGTCATCGGAGTCGGGAGAAAATAACGGGATAACCCAACCTTGTTTCTGCACATTTCGTGTTTAAAATAAATCCATTATTCTCGCTATCGAGAAATGATAATTGTTTTAATGTTTTCTCAAAAAGTAAAGCATTCCATGGAATAATATTTCAAGAGAAGTCTTTCACCATTACCTTCTGTAAACCCGGTAAGTTATTTGTAAATCTGTGAACTTAAATTTTTGTTCTTTTCAGAAAGTGTCCAATGGCTTTAAGAGAGCTCCTTATTTATATCCTTAGTTCAAGCAGGCCCAATGTAATCATCCAAGGCCCTGTTGATACTTTGATGCACATCTTATCCTAACAGAATGAGAGGAATCCAGTATAAGCAACTCCAACTTGACAAAGCAATTAGTAGAAGGTTGAAGGAAGTTGATATTTACCCGTTTGAGATTTAATCTGTGTGTTGGGTGAAGTGTTACCCGGATCTACAGTGTCTTTATCTCTTCCTTTAGCTCTTCTCTTAATGGGACTCAATGAAGGTCCAGCAGGTAAGGATGGAAGTGTAGTCTGGGGAAAAACATCAAAGGCTAATGTAAGTCTAAGAAGTCATCAATAAAACACTTCCACACAGACAATGAAGCGACATTTAAGACTTTAAAATGTGCAAGAAAATGACAAACCCTAACTCAGGACTAGTCTTAGGAGATATTAAAAATGTATGGCTAGTCCTAAGTTAGGCATGTAACTCCTTCTTAGTCAGGAAAAGACTAGTCTTAACTCTTAGTGAAATCCACCCCAGTGCATCATGCAAATCAATTAAAGGAAATATAAACATACAAGTACAAAGGTACAAAACAAAAATACAATCGTAATCCATGTAGTTCATTTGAGAGTGGTAAGCTAAGGTCCACTGGGTTTGCCTAAAAAAACACCATGGTAAAAACACCATGGTAAAAACCATTGCAATAAGGTGTGTACTGAAACCCAATCCACATAGGAGCTCCTTCTGAGTTGGGATTTTCAGCAGGGTTCACAGAGGTGAAAGAAACCACTCAACCAACCTGATCATCCTGATTCTTGCAAAGGAAGTATTTTGTACGTTAGTGTTTTTTTCTGCCAGCTCTATGGCTTGGATGGAATCAATAACATTGAGAATTTCCCAAGAAGTAATAACTAAAATCAATGTACATTGTAGGTGTTTATGTTTGTATAATATAATTGTATTGTATAATAATTCAAAATGAGCAATATTCTAACCTGTGATTTTGGAGGACCAGGCTGTGTTCCTTCAATGACATGAGCACATAAGCAGAGAACTCTGGCTACATGCTGCATTAGCTGGGCAGCTAGAGGTACCAATAAGCGATTCTGTAGGCATGACCAACTCTCCTCTTCTCCTTGGGTAGATTGGTTTACAGTGGGGGGTTTGCTGGATATGCCAGCCTTCAATGAGTGGTAGGCAACTCCTAGAAATGTGGGCAAACATTGATAGTTAATCAGAATGGTATCCCTAAAAATTAACACGTTGCCAACTGCTGAAAGAACAGATTCAGGCCAGGAAAAGTCACATTTGATTCTAGAATGTACGGCCGGCTGGCTCTCGTAATACCAAATGGTGTTGGGTTGATAAACAACTCAAAAGCCAATGGTAAAGATTGCTAGCTATGGAGGTAGTCTCTAAATAGGGGTGCTCAAACCATCAATCAGACCAGGTTGCTAAAATACCAGTGTGCCCACCTCCATCATCTGCAACCCAAAACAGGCACCCAACCCACTGCAACCCAAAACAGGCACCCAACCCACTGCAACCCAAAACAGGCACCCAACCCACTGCAACCCAAAACAGGCACCCAACCCATATATTTAGTATTTATTGCAATATCAGTCTCAGGGCACAGATTGGCCATGTGTCCATTGTACAGTCCATGCATAAGATGTAACACCCACCTCAAGTTATCATCGTATTCTGCAATTTTGATTGGATCTTATGTTATGCACAATTTTTATTTGGAGTCTCTGAATTCTTTGCATTTTTTCAAAAACAAAATGGGCAAATATTCACCATATTGCTCTAAACATCAAGGATTGTACTTTCTGCATTGTTATACATCACTAGTTCAATTACCAAAGCCAAATTTTCATGATGATGCTCAACATAACATTGCTTCAGAATAAAATATGTTAGCAAAACATCACCAGCAATACACATATAACATGTTTGGTGGCAAGTTACTACTTTGCTTACAAAATCTTTTTTATGTGCTTGGAAAGTTTGTGATTAGAACCTACTGCGACTTGAGCTTGAGAACCTACTGCGACCTGAGCCTGAAAACTTTCAAGATATATCACTTGAAATTATACTGAATGATATTGTGGCAAATTGTTTGTATAGTTGAACCAGCTCACCAATAAGGATGTTGCCAGCTACATGAAGAGCATCTTGGTGGGCTGTAAGGTCCAATAGGAGTAATGAAGATGTCAATGTAGACAGAATGAGAGGTAGAGTACCACATCCTGATCCATTACTCATCTCCTCTAATCCTACTGGTGCTCCTTGACTACCAAAGCTACAAATCAAATTCAAAATATACAACTTTACTTCTTTATTTACTTGCCGACATTGTGTGCTACCACACCATATTGGTGAAATGTATGTGACATTTTGTTGTTCTATGGTTGAGAATGGGCAAAATGTATACAGCCAAGGATCCTGATGACAACTTGTCATTTCATATTATGTCATATGTAAATACCCAAATACTAAGTGGTAAACAAAGACATAAGACACAAAGAATTGTACTTGAGTCAATCACAGAAAACAACTCAACTTGAAGGAATAAACCATTATCCCCCGGGATATAAAATAAATAATAAATAAAAAAAATTAAAAAAGGAATCCTACCCTTAACAGTAAGAGTGTACAAATAAGAGTGTATTTGTATTTGACACGACTTGCATTGAAACTTTTTTACCAAGTACACATGTTCTAACTTACAGTCATTGTAGCTTAAGAGATAACACAGGTAAGCACAAACTTACCATATTGACCCAATTCACCTGACGTCATTATAATAATCTCAGTAATCCCATGTTGGGAGTCAATGTCCCAGGTGTTATACAGTGTAGTGTGCATTTACACACACACACACCTTCATTTTTCTGAGCAATTTGACTCCCACTGATATGGCGAGAGTGGCAGGCAGTAGCAGTGTGTGATATTGGTGCAATGGGTCAATAGAGAAGTTATAATTGAGATCAGCATGGTTTTCCTGAATGTCTGATTTACTGAATGAACATATTCTTCACATTGGATTTCATTTGTGTCATAAAAGGGCATCAAAAGGAGTTTAGGATTTATGGAAATTTAACTCAAATTTGACTCCAAATGTATCACTATTCACATCAGGATTCTTGATGCCAATTTAGATTATAAACATGACAAGTATTGCATGACTTGTACATGTACAATACAAATCACTTTATTCCAGTAAGTCCTTTGTTTCATTACTTTGACCTTTGACCTTACCTTCCTGCTGCATTCCTCACACGTCCAGCAGATTTCAATGAGCCATCTTTAGTGAGCGGTGAAAGACACATTGCACAACTCCATGCCGTTGGATGAGCAATAACAGAATAAGTCATGGAGAGCTGACATAGAGCATGGCAACAGCCGAACTGTTGAAACAAAGTCAATAATAACCCTTTAAATATCATACAAGCTTGCAGCCTTATTTGAAAGCTTGTTTTTCCAATGTGGGCTTCAATTGTATTTTCCAATAATCTACAAGATGGTTGCAGAATAAAACAAATGTCACTTTCACTTTTTACTTGTAATCTGTGATGAAATAAATAAATTGAATTGAATTGAATTGAATTGAAATTTAATTGAAATGTGTTTCACAATTTATAAAATTTATAACAAAATTTAAGAGAAACCACAAAACAAGGGGGAATAGCATTGACACTTTTCTCGTGTTTTGCTAAATCAACGTTAGTCCTTCTGCCTACCCTGGAGAACTTGGAAGAAGAAGTGTTCATTGTCTTGACAATAAAATCAACGATTCTAGACAACGCCGAGTCAATAGTAACTCTTCCTCCCTCTGGGCCACTGTTGAATATGACGATCTCACTCATAGCAGTAGTCTGGGCCTGTGAAGGAAACGGTACAATGTCAATTACTAGTCAACATTTATATATTCAAACTCAACAAGATAAAATGCCAAATCCTTACACACTATCTCCAAACATCATAAGTCTGTTATTTATGACGTGTTGCTTTAGAATACAAGCATCTACAAATAGAGGCCAAGCCTTACCTGTGAATAGTGCACAGCTTCCCCAATGACAGGATCTAAATACTGAGTGACTTGATCTTTAGCTAATGCTGTCAATGGCTCCTGGTGTGGGTAGTCCACAGGATAGAACAGCCTTGGGATCAATCTAGAAGACACAATAATGACATCTAGTGGTTAGCTGAAAATGTTATGCTTGATTTTCACTTGTTTGTCCAAGCCTGACAGATGCATTGAATCTCATAGCAGTCAAAGACCATCACGTACATGATGAGTAATTTCTACCTTCTAGCAAATGCTTTTAATTTCTGACAAATTTTTTGAACTAGGACATGTAGGAGCATTAGTTTATTTTTACTTTTATTTTGTAGCAGATAATGACAACCTCAGATAGCAAACACAGTCATGAGTTTGACACAAACCTTAGTTGTCAATTTACTATGTTGTCCAGGTTACTATTGTTTGTATATAAAAACTATTCTTTGATATTGTTTCTAATAACTTAATTGATACCACTCTTTATCACATGATCTTTCTTTGCCTTTTTCAGAAATAAAACTTCTAGACAGAGATTCAATTGCCAAAGCTTCTATCCTTTCCAACTCTTAAGAATTACAAAAGATACATAAAATGTCAAAACCATAATAAAGGGCCGAGTGAATCTGTTTATCTTACTTGACCACAGCCTCTGCTGCAGCGTGTCTGACTCGTACATCATGACTTCCAAGGAACTGAAGCACAACATCAGTCAAGACAGAATCCTGCACACTTTTTAACTGAGATACAAACATTGTATAACAATCAATCATGAATATTGTTTATGCAACAAAAGAGAGGTTTCACAAGGTATATTTGGATACGTCAACACTTTGTAAAGACACTCAAGGCATAGCAGCATAACATGAACAAGATTTGATCAAACTAAACAGTTATTCAATATTCAGTTTGTGGTAACACTATTAGAATGTATCTACTTTGCTGTGTAAATCGGTTCTTGAGAACTTGCCATTTATTGTACTGTCGCGGAAGCAATAGTCCAGGCTGACTTCCTACCTTCCCCTAGGTAGTACTTAATAAGCAGGAGTTTATTTCAGAATTAAGTAATCTCCTAAATTCTGAAATCTACTTTGCAGTATGTAGAATAAATAGCAGCACCAATTATCAAGAACAAATCTAAACAGCAATATATACATATGGTGTTACCACAAACTTAATATACATTGATACCTCACCATGCAATGCCTCAAATGCCATACAAATAATTACTGTTTCAGGCAGTTTGAAATAACTCTAGATCAAAAAGTTTGCCAGGTTCTGACATTGCATTTCACACAAAAAAAAGTCTGATGGAGCAAACTGTGTGGCCAGTTTTAAAAATGATATGGGAAGGAATAAAAATAAACATTGTTTCCATACACAACTAACATGGCACAATATTTGAGTATAACTTTTTATACTGAACATTTGTTTTGAAAATATCCTAATATTTTATTTACCTACATGTATTAACGTCATACAACGTCTTTGATCCCCTTACCCATCACACGCTTTATACAACTTTGAAGATGTTTTTAAAACACTTTGGACAGAACCTAACAAGAAGTAATGTATCAGAATATCCACTTGGACTTTTGATAAATCACAGCTAAAATCAACATGTACAACTTGACTCTCACCTTTGTCAGGTTCGTTGGTTGTGCCCATTGTTGTTGTCTGTTTTCTAAAAACTGCATCAGTCTGGAATAAAGAATTCAAGAAAAGCATTTTCAATTAGTTTTAGCTCATCTTACCAAGATGGAGTACGGATGGATTTGGAAAAATTGAATAAATTGAAACTATTTAATGTGGTCCACAGGTTAACTTTAGAAATTTAGTGCACATTTTTTAAATAGAAATGACTCAATTTAAGATGATGGTTATTTAGACAGAAACAGTTCTGGGCCAAGTAAAAGTTTATTTAAAGTCTATTTGATACATTATAAATGCATACTTGAAATCTGTGTAGCTGAGTAGATCCAATAGCTCCACTTGTACCAACCAATAGGAACACTTGTTGAGTTCTAGTAGATCATAAGTCAACTGAAGCCCAAGGTTACCATGGTGACTCTTGCATAGATCAAATAGGCAGAGCTAGACATGAAAAGACACATGCATCAACAACAAATGCCATTAGTAAGACAAATGTAGAAAGGATATCTGACGTATGTTCTAACGTCCGTCGATGTCGGTTTTTTCCCATTACCGATATATCGAAAATTTAATATCAAGTATACTCGATATATCGAGTATTTCCCGCGCGCAAGATGGAAGCCTAAAAACAGCACTTGGTATACTCATGGAGGTAGAAATATATATACCATAGACTGACAGTTTAATAGGGTTACATTTCAACCTGTTTTTGTCTGATCCCCCGAACTTGTTTGTAGTCCAAACAATTTCAGATTGCGTAGTCCCGCCCCGATTATTTCTGGTTTTACAACAAAATATGATCGCCGCTACCGCTGGCTTGGCCAATTGGTGAACGCTCACCACAATTCTCGATTCGTAATTGGCCATGATTGGCCGTCTCAAAATAACACAGAGCCTTTGTGAGTTGCGTGACTCGCCGACATTAAGGTGTCAGTTGCCGATGCATTGACGTAGAAGTGTCAATCAAGTTGTCCAACGGGCGCGCAGACTACCTTTACGGTTGAAAATGGTTGAGATAATCATCGAAAAAAAATCACTAGAAAGTCCCGCAAAACACAGACCTACCACTCAGCGATCACAATATACAACGCACGCAGCATGCAGTCACATAGTCTCCAATAAAGGCTCGTAGTCTTTTTACTTTGCATTCTATAACAAAGGCAAGAAACATTGAATGCTAGAACGCCCTCTATTGTCGAAATAACGCAGTGCATCACGCGATACTGCCTTGACCAAAGACTGCATGTGTCTGCGCATGCTTGGGCAAACGGGTTTTCCCCCCGAATTGCAATAACCATACACGCTGGTGTGCACGCTTAAACCGTACAACAGCATAGTCTTCGCTGGTACGCACGCAAACGCCGCCGACAGCGTGGTCTGCGAAGCATATAGTTCCTCGGAAATGTTAGCTTGTTTACCGAAAACAACACAACGTGTAGGCTTTATTTGACCCAAATGACGCCATTACGATACCTTGGATTGATAGAAAGATTATTTTACTGTATAACGTAAGATTGTTTTCTTCCTTGTTTTGTTTTGTCTTGTTGATTCGGGGAAGTTTTTGCGGGGTATTTTTGCAAAGTCAATAATGCTGTGATGAAGACGCATTGATTTTGATCACGTGCACAATGGGAAGTTGCATCTCAAACAGCCGATAGGCTAGGGCAGCAGCGGCGGTTTCTTTTGAGGTTTTACCGTGCGCTCGCCGCGGGGTCGTGAACTTCTGCGGCGGGCCGGCGGCTGATGGCGAAAACACAAAGAACATGCAGACATACTTGGTTGTAAAACGTATTTTATTTAATAGGGCAACTCAAAATGATGAAACTACATAACGACGACGGCTTTTCTAATACTCAAACACAGATTTCTTTTAAATAATCGGACACTCTTTTGGTATTTTCGATATCATTTAGGAACATCGAAATTTTCAAAACATCGAAATTTTCGATATATATCGAAAATCCGATATTACGATATGATTATAAAAGTGACATCGGCGATTTCGATGTCAAAAAAATATCGAGTTTTTGAGTATTTTCGATATATCGACGGACGTTAGTATGTTCATGTACATGAAACACTAACAATGTTTAATAATGCTTGGCTAATCTTAACCCTTGCCACACATGTATGTGCCCTTTTGCATCCTCATTTAAAATGAGTGCCAGTGTCTTGCACTCAACTTAAGTCAATGTGATCAAAAGCAAGTGAAGAAAAGTTGTGATTAAATTTAGAAACAAAGGAAAGAGAAGGAAACCTCAATCATTGACGAGGGTAGGGGTAGACACTGCAAATCAAGTCAATAAGCCAGTGTTCCAACACGTCTTTTTGAAAAAGTACCCGTATCCTTTAATTCATGCTATTGGTTTCATTGTTTTAAAAGATGCTCGGTGTACCAGTTTGAGTTTTATTTGGGTTTTTGAGGTTTTTAGTCCATTCTATGGTTTTATTTTTAAATTTCTGTCCCTTCCTCCTGTTGCTACGGTGTTTTGTTGTGGGTGCTGTTTTTTTTGGTTTGTTTTCAATAATCTGGATTTGCTTGTGTTTTTAAGTTTGTTTTTTTTTGTTTTTTTTAATGTTTGAGTGCAATCTCCTTTTTATATTGTATAATTATATTTTTATCGTTTGCAGGAGTCTGGTTTTACACATCTATTGATGACAGTTTTTATACTTTTGTTTTAACCTTGACAGCCCATGTCCAACTTGTAACTATTGTGTATGTCTAAAGATTTAAAATAAATAAATAAATTAAAAAATAAGGCCATTCAAACTTCAATCTACACTAAAAGTATTGTATCCTCATATCTTTATATGTTTAGTTTGATTGAATTCTCACCTTAATGGCATGACAAGCACTTCTTACTGTGACAGATGATTCATCTCTGAGTGAAGAGGACAGCAATGATACCAAGTAGTCAAGACTCATTGGATCTATAGAGAAGTACACCAACAATCAGCAATACCAAACAAAACAGACAGAAGTTAACTTGTGAAAACAACCGCACTTTATCTGTGGTAGACCTAAAAAACCTACATTGACAAAAACATTGGAATGTCTTTGCATGACAATTGGTTGAAACCTGGTTCTGTTGGTACATGTAGTGTAGTGTTACATGTGTATGTAGGTATTTGCATAAAGGCACTGACATTGTAACAATATGTGATAGATGGTACCCATATATTCAGAGCTAAAGAGGTTCAAAGTTTTCAATGAAAAAGAGTTAAATATTATATCAAAAAGCCTCAAGGATTGAGCAAAATGCTTAAAGTACTGAAAGAATGAGCTCTTTTATTGACAAAATACGAACTAAAGACTAAGCATTTGTAGTTATTGGACCTTTACTTCAATTTAAAACTTTCAGTGCTGATAAACTTAACAAGGTCATGTTTTGATACAAGAATGAATAACATCAAATTGTCAACAGATGTACAGATAACCTAAGTAAGATACATGTAGTGGTCGCATGGTTTAGGTCTATTGTAACTGACCAGTCAGAAGATGATCTTGGCAAAGGTCCCAACACCAACTCGTGAAGTCATAGTCGGATTCAATCAGGGAAGATTTGATGAGGTGGCCCACTAGAAGTGTGGTCTGGGCACGTAGTTGATGATCACTGTGAGTCATGTAGACCAAGACATCACGAATCAACTGTTCATCTACAGAGGGAACACATTGTACATGTATATCATTGTGGGCATTGGGAGTGTCCAGAAAACCATCTTAGAAGTGTAACAATAAGAGAAACACAGTCTCTATATTTAAGCACTGCATGCTGGAACAAGTAGTTGCAGTCATATGGCATTTCTCATGAAACCTTTTGTAGTGCGCTGAAAGTGGGGCAAAACAAATTTCCCAACATTTGTAACAATAACTGAGGGGTACAGTGGTAGGGACTAGCAATAGCATCATTATCTTTAAAAAATCTTGGAATGATTTAACAAGCCTTCTTATTTGCCAAATTTGTATGTGCCCTTGAGAGTTCATTGCAAACACATACACATAACCGCATGGTGCTGCAATAATACAATTTTATTGAGTGTGTGGTACCCATATACAGGACAAACACAACATAGGGTAATCCATGCGCATCACACAACACATGGTGGATAAAGTACATGCAGTACATACACAGCGGGTTTTAACAAACTGTAACTGTATGGAGGCATGACCCATTAAAGCAAAAGCTTGTAGGCTGGGATGCCTTGTACGTAAACCAAGATGGATAGTCCATAAGATCTAACAATGAAATAATAAAACGATGCATATTAACAACACAAAGATCTTTATGTTGTGATCTATCAAAACAAGACGGGTAAACAAGCGCAAAAACTGATGCATCCAGTATGTGCATAACAAAGTTTCAAATCAGCAATATGGCTGTCACCTTTCAGAGAATAAAGGTTTATTGAACCTTATCTTAATTCCTGTGATAATAACAAATAAAGTGTTTCATTATCAAATATCACCAATGTGGAATCAGTTTGGGTTAACCGTTACATATTGGCATTAATTCTAAAAATCAAATTCAACTCAGTTAAATGAAAAATTTACATCCATTTCACGGAACATAAACTAAATTTATAACCAAAAACTTACCCTCTGGTGATTCTGACACATCTGATTTGAAAAGACGTGCAAAAAACAGTCTCGGGTGGAGTCCTACCATATGTGCAATGCAGCTAAGGGCCAAGGCCTTAGCACTGATTCTAACACGTCTATCAGGTATGGTACCACCACTGTAGCCTGTTAATAAGTAGGTTGAACACAGCAGCCGTACACAGTGGGTAATAGGGTAGTCATCGTCTGTATAACAACCTGAATAGGGCAAGAAACAGGAAATATTTACCTTTTTGGATAAGAGTGAAAGCACTCTACATTATCTTGAAACAAACTTTATGTGCTCGGCAAATTAACATGACTAGCAGTCACAACCACACATTTAGGCCAGATTTATTTGAGATTATTATTCCTCATACATATTCATGACGGAGAGTCAAGTTCTTACTGGTGCATTCATCATCACGTGCCAGGTGCTATTTTTAATGTTTACCAAGGGCGCAAGAGAATAATCACGCACATGGATAATGCCCATGACAAGAAGAATAGCACCCCGGCAGCCCGGGAGCTATTCTACTCGTCATGCGCATTACCACTTTGCGACCGGTCAACCCAGGCGCTACATGTATTCTACTTGTCATGCGCTTTACGATCGCGGAACTGTTTTGCATACACGCACAAACTTCCCTCTCTCTAGCGACATCTAACACATGAACAAGCATATCATGTACATTTTATTTCACAGTCCTCATTTTCCCTTGCTCCAAATCATGTTCCGGTAACTGAATATGTATGAAATATAGTAAAACAAATACAATATGATTTATTTCGGGTGACTAGTCGATATTAGCTCCCCTCAGTATTGGAAGTTGGCAAACGAGTTTGTCAACCTCCAATACCTTGGGGAGCTAATATCGACTAGTCACCCTCAAACCATGTTATATTTAAGATAAGTATCTGAGACTTTGAGATTAGACTTACTAACCTATATCACCCTTTTTGGTCTTAACTTCAGTAGTGGGGGAGTTCTTGGTTGAAGAGTCCTCCCTGCTTGTATCATCTTGTAAGTCCATCTCCTCAACCCTTAATAAATCAGCACCACCTGCCCTCCTGGCATCAAGTCCTACCTCTACATCAAGCCTGTCAATAGACATCTGTCTCATCTGATCACCTAGATAACCAATTGCCTCCTGGTTACTAGAGTCTTCATCAATGTCACCAATAGCAACATTAGAATACTCTCCTTCATTGTCATTGACTACGACCTCTGCATCATCTATCAGGGATTCAGGATACCCAGCCTCTCCTCCTGAAGGTAAAGGTACTTCAGGAAGATTAGCAAGCATAGTACTGACAGCTGCCTCGGAGTCTATCCCTGTATCAGATGTACTGGTAGTTGATGTTATATCTCCTGCTATTGAGCTACTTGTTGCTAAACTTGCTGTGTCTGGGTCTTCATCTAGACCAGAATCTGCACCAAACAAGCTCGGAACCTGACTTCCTGTAAATGGATATGATTCATCCCTTAAATTAATCATGTTTTCAATGTAAAATTAGAATGTTACAATGTTATCCAATATCAATAATTTCAAAGCAAACAAGAGGGGCCATGGCATTAGAACAAAACTTATTGTAAACTTACCCCCAGTTGAATCTTCTGTGTCTTCTGGTGATTTCCCATCGTCTTCTTCAAATACAGTCTTATGTGTAATGCCCCCTCTAGTTAGTAGTAGTTTATGGAGCGGTGGAGGAGGGGTGCGTAGCAGTTGTTGTAAGGTTTCCAGAGTTGCTGTAACAACATTATGGTCCGAGTGTTGGGTACAGTACAGTAGAAACTCATAGATCTGGAAACATAGCAATCATGCACTTCATTATTACAATGTGAAGGCCTAACATTTATTGTTAGGGCTAGATAGCTCAGTAAACCCACAAGCAGTATTTTTTTCATTGGACTCTGAACTCCATGATCACTGTGTAGCTTGCCTTGTGAATAAATCAAGCCCCTATTACACTATGGACCTACTAGAGTTCTTTCGTTTAGACGGTTCATTGTACGTGTTAAACCGTTCTACGAGTACCATCCAATCAGAAGACACTTGACGAAACAAGGCCCGCCTTATGTCATTCATCCAATCGTGTGTGAGCACATCGACTACGTCATTGTAATTTCTGCCCATTAATGAATATTTTATGCATTCATTATTCGCGCTTATTTAAATACAGCTTGTGAGAACATACCACTGTAAGCATTCAGTGTAAAGACTCTTTAAAGCACAAAAGAATTCTTTCCCGGGAAATTCAAGGGTCGTTTATTGAGCACATTGCTGCGTTAGTTGGTCTGGTCTGTAGCTCCAATATTTTTATAGCCTCATTTAAATCCAATTATCATAACCTTTGCTCTAGTCAGAAAATGGCAAACCATAGTGTTATGAACAAATATATTCCGAGCTGTATCAACTAAACAATGGAACCTGGAAAACTGGGCCCAACAACATAAATTGTACCATCTAAAGTGAAAGTCTTTGTTCATTTTCCATAAAAAATTGACATCATATTTAAAAAATGATACAAAGGCCTAAATATAAATTTAATATTTTTCGGTTTATAGGCCTAATCTGGGAAAAATATCGCGGATTTTCGCAGGACTGTTTGCTGCAAGAATTTGAGATTTTCGGGGTTTTTCTTCATATAAACAACTTTTGAACATGATCAGTGATTGTACGATGTATTTTACACAGTACATTAATTGTAAACTTGTCATTTCGGTCTCTGTGTCTAATGTGGTAATGTTCTTTGTTTTCTCCTTTTGGATTGTAATCGACAACAATCGTAACATACGGTATGTCCAGAGTGGCTTCCTGGGACGCATGAATGATGCAAGTCAGTACACTTTGATGCCAAGAATAGGACCAGGGCTCGATCTACCTTTCCCTGAGGAGGCGTATCTACTTGGAGACAATGGATATGCCAGCAGATATCCCATCATGACCAAATTCCGCAGAGATCAGATCCGGCAAGTTGCTGATATAGATGACCAGACAGCCATGCATATATTCAATGAGGAACACGCTCGATGTCGAATCCATGTACATGTAGAACATGCCATTTCCTACTTCAAGACATACAGAGCTGTGAAGGAACTGTATCGACATCCCAGATGGATGATGTCCATTGTTGCTGAGTTATGTGCATTCCTGGCCCAAAGACACATTCGTCTTTCTGAAGAAATTCATTAATAAAACCATTCCTCAATCAAACCCTATAATGCCTCTGATCTGTTGTTTATTCTTTCGTATTGTGTTATATGTCAGTTTAAAAACAAAGTTTAAAACTATAATCGATAATAATAAAATAAACCCAAATAGAGCCAGCAACGAATTGTTTGTGAAATAAGTATGCAAATGATATACCTACTCAGTACTCACCCGCCATATGTCAAAAAATAATTTGCATTTGACGTCAACATAATGTTTAACAGTGGTGTAACCGGCGGGGGCGGGGGCACCCGCTCAGACCCTTGCCCCCTCTTTCCCCAACCCGCCAAGTGAGCTCCAACACAAATGAATGCATGTAGTTCGTTTAATAAAATAGTCCCCCCACACATCCACACACACGCGTATTTGCCCCCGCTGTCCCCGTATGAAAATGTCTGGTTACGCCTCTGTCTATACTAAGACAACAGCCACAAAACTATACTTAAAAAAGGTTGAGCTCGAAACTACAAAGGTTACACATTTCGGGTGATTTTGTCATGTTCGCATCTTCTTAATTTTAATTTTAAAGCATTTTGTTAAATTTGACATAACAAATTGCAAACGACATGTTGACAATCTGTTAAGCATGTACAGGAACATGAGACGGTTTATACGGTCTAGTGCATTGTCATTACTAATGAGGCGAACCGTCAGTGCCTTTTGTATTTGTACATGGAACGGCTCGGACGGATTAGGGCTTTGTTACTATTAACTAAATGAACCGTCAGTGCTTTATGTCATTGTACATAGGACGGCTTGGACGGATTAGTGCTTTGTTACTATAAACGAAATGAACCGTCAGTGCTTTATGTCATTGTACATAGGACGGCTTGGACGGATTAGGGCTTTGTTACTATAAACGAAATGAACCGTCAGTGCTTTTTGTCATTGTACGTAGGACGGCTCGGACGGATTAGGGCATTGTTATTACTAATGAGGTGAACCGTCAGTGCTTTATGTCATTGTACGTAGGACGGCTCGGACGGATTAGGGCTTTGTTACTATTAACTAAATGAACCGTCAGTGCTTTTTGTCATTGTACGTAGGACGGCTTGGACGGATTAGGGCTTTGTTATTACTAATGAGGTGAACCGTCAGTGTTTTTTGTCATTGTACGTAGGACGGCTCGGACGGATTAGGGCTTTGTTACTATTAACTAAATGAACCGTCAGTGCTTTTTGTCATTGTACGTAGGACGGCTTGGACGGATTAGGGCTTTGTTATTACTAATGAGGTGAACCGTCAGTGTTTTTTGTCATTGTACGTAGGACGGCTTGGACGGATTAGGGCGTTGTTATTACTAATGAGGTGAACCGTCAGTGCTTTATGTCATTGTACGTAGGACGGCTCGGACGGATTAGGGCGTAGTTATTACTAATGAGGTGAACCGTCAGTGCCTCTTGACAATTCCTAATATTACTTTTATTAGTGCGAGGTTTGGTTTTTGGAAATCTTGCATGGCACTGCTTGGTTTGAACTGCTTTGTTTTAAAGATTTTCATGAAATATGGCACAAGAGCGAGCTGGCGTCAGAGTGAATCAAGATGAGAGACGACTCATATTTGCAGGCTACCGAGCCCACGGAAATAACTGGGGTAGGGTGGTGGCCCACCTATTGCTGCATGCTGATCCCGAAGGCCCCATATATCAGATTTACATGCAACGGAACGCAAGTCAGCAAAGAAGAAGAGTCAGAGATGTAATTAACAGAGACATTGTACGGTATGTATTTCAGTGTTTGGGGTCGGGGGCGGGGACTGAAAAGGGTTAGGAAAGGTGTTGTATAATGTATATATACAACTATTAAAAGACTGCAAAATTAATTTCTTCATATCAATTTTCTCAGTATATAGGATTCACATTTCTATTTGTTTTATATCCTTTCTCCGTTCCAATGTAACATTTTCAGGCTCCAAGACCGAAGACTGAACGACATGCGATACGCTGCCAGGGGCAACCCTTTAGAGAGAGCAATGCGAAACCACCCAGCACCAGCTCCACAGCCCGACCACCCAGCACCAGCTCCACAGCCCGACCACCCAGCACCAGCTCCACAGCCCGACCACCCAGCACCAGCTCCACAGCCCGACCACCCAGCACCACCTCTCCAACCAAACCACCCAGCATCACCTCCACAGCCCGACCACCAAGCCCCACAGCCCCAACAGCCCGACCACCCAGCACCCCATCCCCAACCAAACCAACCGGAACCTCCTCAGCAACAGCCCGACCACGCAGTACCTCCTCCGCAACCTAACCCCCAAGCACAACCGCCACCACCGCAATGACGAGACGGGAACTATATTCCCATTCCACGCGGCGAGCCTGGAAGGCTGCCTCTTCATAAAGTTGTGAGACGGAGCCATGAGGCGTTCTATGAGTACGTCACCAACACCCTGCCTGAATTATCAAGAGAACTCGGGCAGAGTGTCAGACTGTTTAACCAGTACCTAGAAGACAACTTACACCCCCGTCCTGAAGAGCCATGAAAAAAGAGGATACGGAAAAGAAAAGAAGAAAGAAAGAAAAAGGGAAAAAGAGTAGACCTTTGACAAATAAAGCTTATAAAGAAAATAAATTAAACAATAAAATAAAAATAAAACATCGTCTTGTACTTTTCTTTAACTGTCAGGGGTGTATCGTAATTCAATGCTCAATGTTTCATATTTATGTCCGTATGCATAAAAAAAAAAGTTACCACATAAAAACATGCCAATTGTTATGTAGCTCGCCCACCCCCACCCCCGACGTCACGCAACCACTCCCCACCCCGACCCCCGATACTCCGACCCAGTGGCAAGGCCCTTGCAAACATGTACAACCATGGTCCTTTCGCATGCTTGCTGTGTCATTCTTTTTGAAATTCCTGCTGTACACTTGTTCGGTAAAATGATGGTTCAACGCCCACGCCCAACATGTTTTTGGATCAAATACCTTTTAAATTACCCGCGATTACACCTGTCTTTCGTTGTCACGTGGTTTTCCAATACCACACACATACACGTACTTTTCCTACAAGCGGAATTAGAATGAATAATGCATTATTGCTCATTCATTAGTAACAGTGGACGTTGGAGACGGTTCGGTACTCCCACCTTGATTGGATGACACCGTGGTGGGCGGGATGTATTGTACATTGATTCGGGTAAGAATGGGGTCACTTGTTACCAACACTGGAACCAGCAGGGACGATGGCAACCTGTTGGTAGCTGAAATTCCATCTCAACAAAGCCATCAGAGTTGATTATTATTTGCTGCCATTATCAGCAGAGTACTGTTTTATAGCAAGTCAGTCACTGGTTGAACATGTTCTGGTTATAAGCCATGATGTAGACACTAGGGAAACCTGGGCACCAGTATCACACAAAGCCTAGGTTGGTCTTCTTCCTAGATTACACCGGGTGGTGCACTTCGGGCCAACTAAGTTGGTCAGTTTTGAACCTTGTGGTAGTTGCTGAGCTGACATTACCATGAGGGCAACACTCTCTGAGACATCACTTGAGTGTATTTGAGATTGAATTTCTTGAGATTGATTGGATGTCAGGACGGCTACTCATCCCCTCCGTTCGCCACGTTGCCGTTTCCTGCTTGCTAGGGTCGTTGTCGCTGTTTGCAGCCTCTCCTGAAGTGCTTACAGCTACCACAGGTGAAGCAGTGGTCATGTTCAGGTCATTTACTGGCTTGTCGTTACAGCCCAATTCATGAGAGGGCAGTGTTTTTGGAGCATTTGGGTCTCTCTGCTGTTTTGGTTAAGGTGGAAGCTTTGAGAGCAGCCTAGTCAGCTTGAATCTGTTGGAGCTGCTTCATCAGGTTGGTCTTAACGGCACTCACCTCCTGCACTCTTACAGCTTGCTTGTTTTTTTTCTGCGTGGCTAAACGAACAACATGTATCTCTCTACCCTCAGCAATTTTGAGATGCTGGAACAAGGTTTCATCTTGACCCGATTCACCGAACTGGCTGATAATGCGAGACTCCTTCTTCAGTAAACCGGCCATTTGATTTACCGGCATGGTGGCCCTTGAGCTGCTAGTGTGTCTGTTGGGGCATCTTTGGGGCATCTTGGGTCGCTGTTGTGAGCTTGCTTCTGACAATGTACAAAAAAACCATAAAATCTACGGTTCTTTACCTGGCGCCCTATGCTGCCAGGTAAAGCACCGTAAATTTTACTGTGGAGGTTTTGTAAACTACCCCTTCAAGGCGAAATTTACAAAACCTCCACAGTAAAGTTTACGGTGATTAAACAGACACCCTAGCTTCTTTTTTACAGTGTGAGGGATTTTTGACTGACGTCCCTGGTGTCACATGCTTTTGAGAAAGCTGTCAAGATCTTTAAATCTTTCTGACTTTTATCTTCAGTTTCCTCTATCCTATCGATGTTGAGATGTCGGTTTCGAGGGGAGTGCTTTCTTGGGTAGGGGTTGTCTGGTCCACTCCAACTGCCGGCATACATGTACCTGCTGTGGTTCTTCCTTCAGGGAACCGATCTGGCCAGCAACAACTCTGAAGATCCTCAAATTGATTTATTTTCTTAGAAAACGCATGCAAAACAATGTCTTCATCCACTTTAAACGCTCTCTCCAGCTTCCCTCACTGCCTCCGGATGTTAACTACCGCATACTACCATGGAGGTGCCTTCATGATACTACTGGGACGTTCTTCGAAGTTAGCTATGTAACAATGCATTGACATGCACTGACCACATTACGTCCTGGCAAGGTTGCCAAAGGCAAGCAGCCAAGGAAAAAATAGATCCTGATCGTGTACCACCAACACCAAATGCAACAGCACAACACTCCCTCCGTGAACACCTCCAAGTTGTGATGTTGAAGCATCTCAAAACCTCTCTTTGAGCCCCTTGGAAGAGGCTGGGAGTTTGATACCAACAGTAAATTGGGACTCAAGATGCTTGTCGGAGTATCACCCCAGAAATCTTTTAACAACAATTTGCTGCAACTGCAAGGAAGGGGAGATGCAGTACCAAACCATGAAATGTAGCAGCATAAAAACTGGCATGGCATGCCGTGTTTGCATTTAGAGTGTGCTGCGGACATTTTGATGTTACAGACACTGAATAACTGAGCGATGTAGAAGAAACTGCCATTCAAGCCGTTTTGACCAAAATATGTGTAAAAAGGGTCTTTAATGAGCTTTCTGTCACGTTTGGCTTGTCAGTACCAGTAGTATCCACTTAAAATGTCTTGAACCAAGTTAATTTGAACCCTCAAACAGTGTGGTACACTTTGATAGATACAAAGTAATGTAAAATAATAGTTTTAAGGTTTTTACATTAGAATGTGTGTAATGACCTTGTTGATCCTGTGTTAGCAAGCGCCACATCTTAAATCAAGTATAACTTTTCACAGGATGATAAAATGACAAAATGAACATCACTTACTTGGTTTAAAATTAAATTTCCTTTCATTTGATACCAAACACAACATACTTTGGGTAAATTTTGGGTAATTAACCCCCGGGTTTTAACTACCCCCCGGGGAAACGATTACCCACCCCTAAGTGGTCCTTACTTTTTTTGGGTGGTAACTGACACCCATACCTACCATTATCAGTTGAAATCAGCTTCTTTCCAATTTTTTCCCAGATTTGCTGCAATTATTGCTAATTTTGGGTTATTAGATGGAAATATTCATATGAAAATCAATCCTGCCTTCACTACATTTTAACAGCAAGTTTTTTAACATACATGTAGTCTGTCTCAATCTTTGAGAAATGGATCACAAACCTGTCAGACCATAGCACAAGAACAACAAACATTTTGTAATAGTATTGTACAGTTATAAACTGGGGCCTATAATAAAAAAGTGAAGACCAATTGCGACCCGCTCTGTCGTAATGAGGAATATCAAGTAAATTTCATTTTTGCGTTTATCATCCTAATCCAAACAAGCAAATCTTAACCTTTTTTAATGAAATAAAAATCAAGATCATACGACCTTCCTGTCTGAAATAATGTGGAATTTTCAATGACCTTGACACTTAATTTTACGACCCATTTTGGAAAACATAAACGCCAGAAAAATAAGTTTAAAAGAACGCGACGTCTCACACACTCATTAAAATAATATTTGTTTACAAAACGAAAAAATTTATGTTTAACCCCAGCATAGTCGGACCAACAGTAGGACCAAAATGTACAAACAACCAAATGATAAGTTTAATTATAATGTGTAGACAATTTCAACAATAAATAATTTCCAACTTTGACTTCAAATTTTTTCTTTATTTTACTTCCAGCTAAAGAAACCCTGTAATTGTGACAATCATTGATTAACTGATGAGTTAGTGTATTTAAAAATCCCAGCAAGTCAGTACTTGGCAATTGGCATACGGTGGACGGCAAACCCAACCCCATTTATGAAAGCACCCACACATCAGGCATGGTACAGCTGTAGTTGAGTCTGGTATAAATAACTACCACTGCTGCCCCCCCCCCCCCCCGCCCCTCTCCCCAAGTACATTGGGCATACTGTGGTAGTTGAAAAGCAGTAGTCTCGACTAGACATACATGTAGCAATCAATGGTCACCCAGGGTTCATCAAACACTATTTCTAGTTTAATTTGACTTCTAACTAACCTGCTGTAGCTGTTCAGATGTCACCCAGGGTTCATCAAACACTATTTCTAGTTTAATTTGACTTCTAAACTAACCTGCTGTAGCTGTTCAGATGTCACTCCTCCCTCTTCTTCTTTCTTGGTGACCCCAAAGCTGCCCTTTAACCCAAGTTCTTTAACCTCTTGTGTGGCCAGATGAGGCATGACATGACGAAAGCATAAGAGTACCCCCAGCAACATTTGGATATGGCGATCTTCCTTGACTGGGGTTACAAACACTGAATGAAAAAACAATTGAAGTAAGATTGATTTCAAATTGAGAAACAAATTAAATTCCTTTAATCTTTATTTCCTTTTCAGAACGAAGAAGAAAAGAAAATACAAATACATAAATGTAATGATTGCAAGTAATTTTGACAGCAGATTGACAGGCGGTTTCAAATATTTAATGTCAACAGTGTTCCAGCACATCCATTCAACTGAACACTGCCCCTAGTGGACTTTCACAGCCAGGATCACCAGTTTGTGCTAGCCAACTGAGCACAAGCAAACCACCTACAATAAGTTCTCTATTATGACTTATTGCATACCTTTTTGAAATCCTATGAACAAAGAAGAAATCAGTCATTCACTATAGAGAACAAGGAAATTAAATTCATTTCCTACAAGCATTAAGCAATAAGCAACAAGTACTGTAATTTCCTGTGGATAAGACACGTCTTATCTGACTTTCAAAGGTCCAAAAGAATCAAAGCGTTCTATCTTCAGATGCACATTATCTGATATCGATTGAGTTCATTGTGATGATCACTGTTTCGTCCAGGGTAATTCTACTTGTTATAATTTTTCTTCAAATAAAACCTGCACCATTCACGTTTTGTAGTTTTTACAAGCTTTGACGAACGTAGACCGAACAACTAAGTTATGTAATGCTGCAGCCTTCAAAAGATTAATGTTGGGCGCTTACTTTAAAAAGATTGACTTTTTTGAAATTCAATCAAGCTGCCACTTTTAATGCCGCAAGCTATGATACAAATTCCAAAATGCTTGCGCAATCTTCGAAAAAGGGCTATCTTCAAAGATTGCGCACAATACCAGCAAGAACCGTACTGGTCTTTATGGCACAAGTTGTTTTTGTATGTCACGTGAATGCTTTAAGAATCTGCCAGCAGAGGGCGTACATTCTCATTGTAAAAGCATCACTACTAATACAAAGACTTGCAGTCCATTCATTGGGAGACGTTGGCATAACATATGTCTGCGCGTATCTTGGGGGACAACAAAAACTATAAAACTATGTTTTTCAAAAAATTTGTGAATAAAAAATAGAATTTATCTAGATGACAAAATTATAATCCCTTTGCGTTATCGTGAGCGTTCTCATGTATTCACATTGACCCATGTATGTGTTGATGTAAAAACAGAGAATGGGATCTGGAAATTCTGCGTTGGTTATTATGTTGCGACTTGTTTGAAGGTGCGCCTTGTCTGTAGGAAATTACAATATCTTCTAGCTTTGTACATTACATTACATGCTTACTGAGTAAGGTCTTGACAAGCATTGAGAAGTACATAGCTGGTTTACGTCCATGATGACATATCAGAGTAAGGCAGCTAGCTGCTGTACGTCGTGTTGCTGCGGATTGATGCTTCACATTGGGGTAAAAAACCTTCATGAGATTCTGCAGGAAAAGATGTTGTTTAAGGTTGTAAACAAGGGTTAATCACTGCCTTCAGGAACAAGTTTAAAGTCAATCTAAATGAAACTTTATCATATTACTCACAAACATAAAACATTTCTTGGCACATATTCTATTTTAACTATGCACACATTTTCAATACTGGGGAAATCTGTGCTTAGAAGCTCTCTGATATGATTTAGACCCATTCATTGACTGTAACTTTACCTTTACTTCAGTATCTGTCAGGAGCTTAGAAGCTCTCTGATATGAATTAGACCCATTCATTGACTGTAACTTTACCTTTACTTCAGTATCTGTCAGGAGCTTAGAAGCTCTCTGATATGAATTAGAACCATTCATTGACTGTAACTTTACCTTTACTTCAGTATCTTTCAGGATCTTAGTAGCTCTCTGATATGAATTAGAACCATTCATTGACTGTAACTTTACCTTTACTTCAGTATCTTTCAGGAGCTTAGAAGCTCTCTGATATGAATTAGACCCATTCATTGACTGTAACTTTACCTTTACTTCA
The DNA here is from genome assembly GCF_902459465.1 of Asterias rubens. Classification (NCBI taxonomy): domain Eukaryota; kingdom Metazoa; phylum Echinodermata; class Asteroidea; order Forcipulatida; family Asteriidae; genus Asterias; species Asterias rubens. Next base: position 13,144,560 of record NC_047070.1, on the reverse strand, counting down.
GTATCTTTCAGGAGCTTAGAAGCTCTCTGATATGAATTAGACCCATTCATTGACTGTAACTTAACCTTTACTTCAGTATCTTTCAGGATCTTAGTAGCTCTCTGATATGAATTAGAACCATTCATTGACTGTAACTTTACCTTTACTTCAGTATCTGTCAGGAGCTTAGAAGCTCTCCGATATGAATTAGACCCATTCATTGACTGTAACTTTACCTTTACTTCAGTATCTGTCAGGAAGGAACCTAGAACTGGAAGAACTTTCTGCATGAAAATAGTGAGTGACTCCTGAAATATCAAACATTCAATATTTTTGATGATGAAAGAAAGAACGCTGTTTAGTGAATTTAAGAAGAGGAAATAATTCTGTAAAACAAGGGTGGATGCACAACACCAGAGTATCTGGGTAAACCTTACTCTTACACAACTACATGACCTGCGGCACCTACTCAATTATCTTCATCTTGTAACTAGCACTCCATATAAACAGTACAATGTATTTACACACATTACGTTTTCGTACTGCTGTTTTTGCTGATATGATTTATCAGCAAGGCATTTTCTGTGTTTAAGCAGAGATGAAAACATCTTTATTTTAACAGTTAATTAAAGACTAGTTTTCACAGTTGGTGTATCTTAACATATGCATAAAATAACAAACCTGTGCAAATTTGAGCTTAATCGGTCGTCGAAATTGCGAGATATTAATGAAAGAAAAAAACACCCTACTCGCACCGTTGTCACACGAAGTTGTGTGCTTTCAGATGCTTGATTTTGAGACCTCAAATTCTAAATCTGAGGTCTCGCAATCAAATTCGTGGAAAATTACTTATTCTCGAAAACTACATCACTTCAGAGGGAGCTGTTTCTCACAATGTTTTGTACTATCAACCTCTCCCCATTACTCGATATCATTATAAAGAAAGTTTTTATGATAATAATTATTTTGAGTAATTACCAAAAGTGTCCACTGCCTTTTAAAGCCATTATACACTTTCGGTACAGGAAAAAAAAAAAAGTTCACAGATTTACAAATAATTTACAGGGTTTACAGAAGGTAATGGTGAAAGACTTATCTTGAAATATTATTCCATGAAATGCTTTACTTTTTGAGAAAACATTAAAACAATATCAATTCTCGATAGCGAGAATTACGGATTTATTTTAAACACGTGGGGAAACAAGGGTTATTTTCTCCCGACTTCGATGACCGATTGAGCCTAAATTTTCACAGGTTTGTTATTTTATATATAAATTGTGGTACACGAAGTGTGAGCCTTGGACAATATTGTTTACCGAAAGTGTCCAATGGCTTTAAGTGTCTTTGTGACAGTGGGAGTTTAATTTAAGCAGTAATAAAACAACTAAACCTAAGCATGAGGCAATGGGTCAACAACTTCCATATTCTTTCCTTCAATGTATATTCCTTTTCCACTGGTTCAAGGAAGAAATGCCACAGCAAGGACAATGATTAATAACCACACAGGCAACCAACTACTGGCAGCATATTGCGCCACAGCACCTTGTAAACCATAACATGGTGTTAAGGATTAGGTCTTATATATGTATCTTAAACTTCATCCCAATAATAATACCTTGTATCCTTTGGCAAAAGGCGTGTTATAAATACGGTTATTATTATTATTATTATTTGAACTAAACACACAATATGTATGTAGACTCCCTGTGTTTAATATTCTAAACCTAACAAACACTCAGCTTATTTGAAGCTTTGCATGGAGTAGAGAAATTTGAAGAAACTATAAAATAAATAAATAGTAAATTGCGGGTACAACCATGTGTAAATCTCTTTTGTGTGAGCGTTGGCTCTGAGAAGAGCCGGTGTGGTCTCAACGTTTCAAACAGTATACTCAGCTTGTCTTCCGGAGAATGCTGGGCTGTTGGTGGTGGTTGAGCTTAAGAATGGGTGGATGTACATTTGGGTGGGAAGGATCAAACATGTTCTTGGCCGGTAAAGCATGAGAGTTGCTTGCTGGCTGGATGTGTGTGTGTTGGAGAGTGACATTCTTGTGGTGAGTTGCTGCTGGAAGGATTGGCTTGAGGATGGGTGACCAGATGTTGTTGATGAAGAACCCGATATCTTGTTGAACTGTATGATGTGCTTGTATCTCGATTGCCTCCCTGACTCTGTGTTGGTGTCAAGACTGTACAGGTGCAATGAGTTTGGCTTGATTCCAATTGATGAGGTGGTCTTGTTCGTATGAATGTTTGATTAAGGCTGATTTGTCGAGGTGTCCCAGTCTGCGGTGGGCTTTGTGTTCCTTGATTGTTGTTGATATGTTGCGGCCATTACTCACACTAAAAAGATTTACACATGGTTGTGCCCGCAAATTTATATATAGTTTCTTCCTAAACACTTAGCTGTTCTGGAACTAAAGGAAAGAAAACAACATACTGTATGGCTAACGTTGGCTAATGTTTTTTGGTAAAATTAGGACAAAAGTCTGGTGCACGTATGTTAAGAGTGCAGTAATTTAACTAAAGATTTTTCATTTTTTCTTATTTTATTTGGGGTTGTTTTGGTCATTTTTAACAAATGAAGCAATGGTTACACTGAATTCAGTGTTGTACCAGTTGCATGATTTATACAGTCATTAGAGGAGATAGATTAATACAAAAGTTGTTAAATAACAGTCTCAAGATTAATATTACAAACCTGGACAGAATCATCTTGTCTTCTGGAGATCTTTGGAATACAAGGAAGCAGATTGATAACATAGGGGCGACACTTTTGGGGTCTGATGAGGTGTGCCATATCTGCAAAGCGCCACATCGCTGCACGCAGGCTACGTGATGACCCATTCTAGTTAACATAAACAAAATGATATTCAACAAAATAATGCCAACAAAATGTTTTACAAAACACTAAAAATAAACCATCCCCAGTAAACTAAAACAAAACAATACAATAGAAATTCAGTGATTGTTTCTCAAATTTGTTGGGTCTGTCATGCAGCAATACTAACAATTCCAAGGAATTTATTTTCTTTAAAAAGTCCAATAGGTTAATAGTCTTGTTAAATGTATGGCATATAAATGTGTAAAAAGCCGGTACATAAACAAGGAATAAGACACCATTCCTTTAACTTGAACGAAATTAACATTAATGTTCTGTTGTGACAGAAAAGTAAACGAGTACGTAGTGGCTGCATATAGGCTAATTGAGTTAAACTCAAAACAATTGGTTTTATCATGATTTAAAAAAGGGCATGAGACAAGCTTAAAACAAACAAAGGTGCCCCAAAATGGCTCTGGGAATGTGATTTCAAGAACATACTTGTACAGCATTATGTACAGATACGATTACAAATTACAACAATCTGAAAACCGTCTGCCCTGTGTGCCAGGCCCTTCCTGACTAGGACTCTGTACACTGTGTAAAAGGGCACATTATAACTTTAACAATTCCACAAAGAAAACACCTTGGTTTGGTTTTGTATGAAACATAAATAATTCAATAATTAACAATATTAGAAAGTTAGTATTGTGATCCATGAGAACTACTAAACTCCTTTGAGATTATTCCTTATGTTGTTATATAAGACCAAGGTATGGACCGGATAGAATATGACGTCATCAATCAAATATTTGCCGTACAAGAAAGATGGCGTCTTTGAGCGTGTGCGTGTATGTGTGCTTGTGCCATAGAAATCAAACTGGGAATGCTGCGTGCTGCGTGTTTTTTTTTATGTACGCGCATACGGTTTGACCCACAAGATTGCGACTTTCATATCAGCAAAGGGGTTATTCCATAGGGTTTATATAACTGACATACAGATCCTTGTCATTTGATTGGTGGAACTTACTTCACGTGACATTCACTATAACTCCCATCCGCACCGGCGATCAAAAAGACCTATTCGCCCATGGGGAATAGCATTTCCCATGTTCAACAGTTAGGATCATCCTTGTTCCCAATGTTTTTGAGCAGTACAGCACCGCCGCGCCGCTGCTAAACAAAGGAGCACCTGTGCAAAAGGTTGTGATCCGATTTGTGCATTGTTGCCGCTACGCGGCGCTATATGATTTTTGGTTGTCAGTAATTTGTGTGATTTTTCATAATGTTATACATCAAATGACAAGGATCTATATGTCAACGAGCCACTCAATATTTGTATACTATAGGATTTGTATGAAGTAGTGTTTTGGAAGCCTTGGTAGTTTTCACTCATTTGCAACTCATGACATTTTCTGAAACTACATTCATCTGTCATTATCCTCATTTGTCAATGAAAAGGACAACAGTGTGAAATTGGTGATTACAAGAGAGAGTGCGTGCATGAAGCAGATGTTTGACAAGTCAACCGCTAATGACAGCCAAAAAATATATATCCTCCTATAATTCTAATAAATTAAACCGAGAAAAACATAACAAATAGTTCCCGCGGGTAAACACGCCTAACAAAGCCATCCCAGGGCAAATGTTGAATTGAGTCTAACACTAAACAGCCTTCTGTTTCTGTCAGGGTTTGGATTGGAGTGTTTCCACTCAACCTGCTGTGAAGTTCTTAATTCTTTTTTAGTCTTTAAAAAGGCTTAATTAGGGGGGAAATGTAAACCTTCAGTATACATGTACCTTTTTAATTTCTTTGTACAACTCCAACTGAACACGCCCCAAATTACCATCCATTGAAACCTGCATGAAATAAAAAAGAATGACGACATTGAAATCTGAACAACATTACCCTCCGAGTGCAAGGGTGTACAAAACCCATGGACCCCATCACAGCGTGCAACAACTGGACCCCATCACAGCGTGCAACAACTGTTTTAAACCCATGGACCCCCATCACAGCGTGCAGCAACTGTTTTAAACCCATGGACCCCATCACAGCGTGCAACAACTGTTTTAAACCCATGGACCCCATCACAGCGTGCAACAACTGTTTTAAACCCATGGACCCCATCACAGCGTGCAACAACTGTTTTAAACCCATGGACCCCATCACAGCGTGCAACAACTGTTTTAAACCCATGGACCCCATCACAGCGTGCAACAACTGTTTTAAACCCATGGACCCCATCACAGCGTGCAACAACTGTTTTAAACCCATGGACCCCATCACAGCGTGCAACAACTGTTTTAAACCCATGGACCCCATCACAGCGTGCAACAACTGTTTTAAACCCATGGACCCCATCACAGCGTGCAACAACTGTTTTACACCCATGGACCCCATCACAGCGTGCAACAACTGGACCCCATCACAGCGTGCAACAACTGTTTTACACCCATGGACCCCATCACAGCGTGCAACAACTGGACCCCATCACAGCGTGCAACAACTGTTTTATATCATGGTAACATATTCCTCTTCTAAGGTGGCATTCTGTTGTCATCTTCAATTATTATTACGACAGAGTAGGCATGGTTAAATATCCAGATGAATACATTTAGTTTTTCAAACAAAAAAAATAATCCTTCACTGTTCCCTTGAACTGGAGCTGTTTCTGATTGTACAAAGCGCTGGAAATCGACCAACGCTGGGGACGATCAAGGTAACTTATATACCGTTTAATAAATCTCATGTAACCCTCTGCGCTCTGCGTAGTGCACATCCTTAGCCATGTAACATTATACAATAGTTGCATGCTGTGACAGGATTCATGGTGTTTCACAATTTGTTACGGTGGTATAACAAGCATACTTGTATCACATCATGTGATTGGTTCTCAAACAATAAAACTTCACCGTGGTATTAAACACAAATGTTTGTTGAAGACTGTTTATCTCAATGACACAGCAATTAGAAGTAAAAGAAAGTTGGATTTCCCGGCATAACAAGAACTTTAGTGTTGTGAGAGACTACATTGTACTGATCTTTAATATCATAGTGTCTACATTGTGCTGGAGTAGCTTTTCTTTCTAATACAAGTAACAGTATGTACCTTAATGCACTTATTAAGACACTCATCTGCTTTGAGTCTTACATCTGACTCCTCATCATTACATGCTGCAAAGAACAACTCCATCGCAATTCCCAAGAACTTGGGGAAATCCGCAACAGCTCTGTTGGGAATAATAAAGGAAGAGTTATTAAAAACATTAGTTGTCAAAATATGTAATGGTACCAAAATCAAACTGTATAGTAAAATATAAAATGACCTGTTAATCTAGAGGCCACAGGTTCAAGTTCTGCTTAAGTCAATTTTTGTTTGTTTCAAACTAGCCCTGGCGGCCTTACATGTACACTTCCGTATTGTACTACAGTGACGTCCTGGATATCGAGGTCCATTTCTGGGGCGGAAAATTTTCAAAGCTTCATAACTCAAATCTTACCTGCAAGAAACCACTAATTTCAACAGATTCACATTCCATGAGAGCATATATTTTTCTGCGGTGGGTTTTGATCGTCATATATTCATCACAAATTCCCCATTTTCATGAAATAATGCAGCTCCCAACGTTAAGAAATTCAAATTTTTGTTCGTACTCTAGCAGTCTGCCGTGTGTACGCAAGACGTACAACGCGCAAATCTTGCGTTGCGTTTGCGTGTTAACGCTGTGCAGTCAAGATACGGTGACCAAGAATTCATGCGTCTTGCATCTTGCTTGCGAATGTATACGCGTACGCACGGCAGCAGAAAACACTGTGAGAAAACGGGAATTTTTCAACGTTGGGAGCTGCATTATTTCACGAAAACTACGAATTTGTGAAGAATATATGACGACCAAAACCCACCGCAGAAAAATGTATGCCGCCATGGAATGTGAATCTCTTGAAATTAGTGGCTTGTTGTAGGTAAGATTTGAGTTCTGAAGCTTTGAAAATTTTCCGCCCCAGAAATGGGCCTTAATAATTAGGACTCTGTATAACTGTGTACAGAGAAAGAGTCCTGTAAAGGGCTAGTTTCAAACCAAAGTTATTGATATTAAATTCATAAATACCCCAAACAGTTTCTCTACTCCAATTGGTGGAGAGCGCGTCTTGTGGGTGTGCATAAACCTTTTGTTAATGCACACTGGAGCTCTGTTTATGCATACTGAGCTGGCTTCCGCTCAAATCATAGCTATCAGCGCGTAATCTAAGCGCGCGCGCATAACACAACCCACGCGCCTCGAACAGATTCTTCACAAAGTTTTTGAAAAAAATATTTCAAACCTCGAATTTGCAATTGTTAAAGTGTCTATAACTGTATTTGTTTACATTTTTTAACAAAAGGGCACTTATGAATGGGAATAAAAGAGTAGTGACTAGTTATTCAACGTCCGTTTAAAACCTTGCAGGGTCGTTGCCGTGCGATAAAAGCCCTCACACAGCCGCCGACCCTGCAAGCTTGAAACGTACGTTGAAGAACTTGTCGCTACCCTTTTATTCCCTTAGTTATATGAAGCTGCACAATGGCAGCCCTAAATGCCACAAGTACTGTGGTGGTACTAAACAAAGTATTTTATAACTATTCACAAATTGATGAATACTAATTTGACCAATATTATTTGCGCTACTTGACTACATCATGTACCTGTACGTATGGGCACCTGTATGGGTACCTCAAATCTAAGAGTATGCACAAGACTGAGGATGCTATGCCTTTTGTGTAGTATGTAATATTTTACGGAGAATTTACTGAACATACATACAGTATCTGTAAAACTTGATATTAGATGGCAAACTTAATTGATGAGATTGACTTACGTACCTGAATGATGCAGCACATATCCCATCTGCTATCGTTGTACAGTGAGATATTCTATCTTTCTTACTCAGAGTCGTGTTGTTCTTCCTTTGGATCAATAGGCAGAATTCAATCATTAACAACTTTATTGTTATTGTGTATTGTTTGTTCATCAATAAGTACTACATGTACATGTACATACATGTAGGTAATAGTAAACAATCTTTTAAAAATTGCTTATGCCACAAAACTGTAATCAAATAAATTATTTATTAATTAGTCATTCATTGCTCACTTTAATTTCCTAACACTGTATGTACCCTAATGTACACATAGTCAAGTTAACTTATGTGGAGATTGCCGTACTTTTATTAGACTATTATACATCACAGCGCTTGGAAAACATCAGATGTCTAATTTGCATAAATTGTGACAAAATCCAACCTGCATGGGCCACATCAGGGTTTGACCTCATAATCGGTGTTTTTAAAAAGTCATGTTATTGTTCACAATTATTTGGTTTTGTCGAGAAGCAAACACAGATTTGAGAATGCAAGAGAATGCCTTTTGTGGTATTTGGCGTTGGCACCCTGACACTTCTGACACACTTGTAATCTCAGGTGCAGTTTTAAGCATTTTCAGTCACTACCATGACTACACACGAGCATAACATCATGTATCATTTCTATAAAAAAATTGTTTACACACAAATCCTGTGTAACACTGTTACTAACACTCAGTACAAAAATGATTCTCTCAAAAGATGGATTGTTTATGATTCTATTTTTCTGCAGCACTTTGACTAACATCATGTACACTACATGTTGTGTAACGTATCATGCGTACATTATTATGTAGGTCTAGAAATTCAACAATAATTTGATTGTTTTGTTCATTAGACATGATTAATTTTTGTACAAAATCATTACCAATTATCTTGTTATTTGTAAAACAACACCAATAAATTGACACGGTCTATATTAAGCAGCCTCAGGTCGACCTTGTGATTATTCAGGATGATGCTTCACCTGAGCTAAGACCATCAGCAACATTGGCATCAGTCCCCAATTTTTTACCAACTCAATGATAATTAAGTTGGATTTGAAACTTCGGAATTGCGATTTAGTAAGGTTTGCGATAACACCATGTAATGATTAATCTCAATTGAGTTGGGGTGGTCCTGGAAGAACCTGATGCCGCAAGGACTCCGCCTTTTAGATCCAGTTCGCAATCGGCGTTCATTGAACATCCTTCAAGCTGCTAGTTCTACTCTTCTAAGGGAGCAAGATCATCCACCAGATCGTTCCTTGCCGGTCTGGACCATGACATCACTTACATGTACACCAAGGAGGACGAACTACAAGCCTCTCTTCACCCCAGATCGCCAAGTTCAACAAGTGATATCACCAGAAGCAGAGATCTACTACATGTATCTCACTTCAATCACGCACCCTCCGAGAAGACGAGATCTCCTATCCTCTATTCAATTGCGTCCCTGTCCCTGGGCAACCTACACGTACAAGATCATTTATATCCTTATGGCTACCAGCTCACCTCCGTAGTCATTGGGCTGTCCAGAAACACACAGTAACACCACTCCACACACACCACTCCCAGGAATCTGGGTTGGATCCGCCGTTCCTGATTTGGTGCATCACCAAGCTACTCTGCATCACCAGTACTTTAAGTAGCATGCAGCATCAGAGTCCAGCATTCTCCAGTAGTTGATAAGAGCATACAGTTCGAAATATTCTTTTCAGCCACCCCAACTCAATAAGAGACTTACATGGCATACATGTGGTATTACCGCAAACCTTCTAAAAACTATAATAATGTTAAGAAGCTCAACAGTAGCAAGCAATTTATTCCAACAGGCGGGTTTCAATCAGTCAATCAGTGAGTAGCTGCAACACGTGGCATTCTTATAAGTTGCCATTATTAGCCAATCAGCATTACGGAAAGGTAAACAAGAGAAATGGTGCCAGCGAATGGACTAGAAAATCACATTACAAATCCTATTATTATCAAGGCTCAGTGGAGCCTTAGTACCATGGGAAGGGGTTTCCTACTCCTAGTCCTACCAATCCTAGAACTATGGTTCTACCCCCATGGTTCTGCTATCGTCGCCACTATCGTTTGTGGAGACAATAGTCGAACAAACCTCATCATATACATGTAGTTCTAGCCCGTCTATGACTCAAGTAGGGTTTTCCTTACTCCTAGAGCTATGAGGTTCGTTCCGCTATCGTCTCCACTATTGTTCGGGGAGACGATAGCCAAACGAACCTCATCATACACTGTAGTTCTACATGTAGGTCTAGAACTCGAGAAAGGTTTTCCTAGCCCCATAAATAGCGCCAATACTAGGCTATAGCTCTGCTTGTGTATACGTAGCTTTTCCGTTAAGATTTTGTTGCTAATTGTGCTTCAGTTTTTTTAAGCGCTGTGATATAGTTTTCTATGGGGAGCGTCTCCTCTAAATACCTGTTATTATTATTATTACTCTTGGCCCTACAATTTTGGAACTATTTTGATTGGCTAGCCTAGCTAGGGTTTTCCCTCTGGAATAATTATAGCTGGTGTTTTTCTCCCAAGTCAACTGACACTGACATCAATGATTGATCAGTGAGTATAGTGACAGTACAGTAACGTTTTGAAGGGTCGTCATGTTAATCTCATTATTGTCAGTGAACATGGTGAAACTTCATTCGACATTAAGTTCTTATTTAGATGTTACTATTGAAAAAGTTTACTTTTCTTATAATAGAGTCATTGCATGGCTTCATATTCCAACCATATTTATAATTAATAATAATCGGATAATAATAAACTAATTCATTGTTGAAAATGAAATGATTCCGAAGGTGAAATTTCATCCTCAGCTCTGCTCATCATGCTCTCATTTCGAGTAGGATGCTTTGTTTGCTGTAATGAACGCTCATATTTTTATTTTCTATTTCATGTACGTGCATCATGGGAATCTATTATTATTATTATAACAAGTATTTGTCTAATATAGCAGTGTGTATGTCGGAATTACACTACTTCTCATGAATGAACATGTTATGCCTTAACAGACTATCCCATTTCCATAGTCTGTCAGTCAGTCGGCAGTGTCAAAACTATTCACAGTCACACCCACCTTTGGCCGCTATCGTCACCAATTCCTCCCTGCTGATGAGTTTTCAGGGCATCAAACGCCCTGGCCAACTTATCGACGTTTGCCATTATAGCTTCCTTTCTTTAAAATCTAACATCTACTCTTAAATTGCTCTAAGAAATAGAAGAAGATTGCAACTACTTCCCTCGTCACATCAGTCGGACATCTCTCTGTGTGTTGGCTAGGCTCCTCTCTGCCAGCGCCACCAACCAAGAGAGGGAGCTGTTCGTGTGCAATCAGCGCCGCCGGCGGGTCACGCGTAAATGCATGCACCGTTCAAAGAGCAATCATTGGCATCACGGGGGAGGGGTGTCCCCTCTTTAAGGCTACACATTTCAGATTAAAAATTATCGGATTAAAAATGTTGTTATGTGGCCTTTACTTGCTTTAACTTGCAAACAAAATGATATTGTTTCGCCTCAATTGCATAAACAATAGCCATAGCTTCCATTTAGGCAATTGTCCTAAAAAGGGTAATAATATTTAAAATAGGCCTGCACATATGTGTGTCCTGAAAATAGTAAAGCACGAGTGCGTGAGATTCACCAATGAATATAGTCTACACACTGATTGTATTGGTTTCTTCACACCATGAATCAGCAGCTATCAGTGCAAGGCACTTTTGAAGGTTCACTTGTTTTATACCTTGATACTGACAAACGTTTTTTTGTTTTCATCTTTTCTTTGATACCAATAAAATAGAGTGAAATAATAAACAAATTTACAAACAGAATTGAAGTTGTTTAAAGTGTTTTTCTTTAATGTTCCACAATAAAACTACACAAAATACAATATAAATATTCACACACTCAGTTAAAATTAAATGCAATTTTAATTCAAACTTGAGTGCAATAAGTCAAGAGTTATCCCACTTTTTCTGTTGTTGGTTTGCTTTGTTTGGTGTTTTTTTTTTTCAAGAACATAATCATACACCTCAAAAGTTTGTCCAATGGGACCGACAATAGTTCAATACACCGAGCCAGTAAGTCCCGCCCACTTGCGAATTGACCAATGACAACGCATATCGCAACCATTGGCGAGCGCGGCAGAGTTGTGCAGAATGGCATCACTGTGATGCTTAATGTTTCACAGGTTCTTGCCTTGTAAACTCCCTGGGGGAGGGAGGGGGGGGCTGGGGTATGTAACCTTCAATTTCAAACCTTTGCCCTGTTGTTTACACAAATGTGGCATAAAAGAATGGACAGGAAACCACCATTGTTTGTCATTATATTCAATGGGAGGTAAGTCTTTTTCGACACTGGACACCTTTTCATAATTTTCAAAGACCAGTGAGACTTCTCACTTGGTGCATCCCAGCATATGCACAAAATAACAAACCTGTGAACATTTTAAAAGACCCTTGTTACACAAACTTTTGTGCTTTCCATGCTTGATTTCGGGACCTCAACCAAATCCAACTCTGTGGTCTCAAAATCAAATTTTTTAGTGGAAAATTACTTCTTTCTCAGAAACTATGCTACTTCAGAGGGAGATTTTTCTCACAATGTTTTACACTATCAACAGCTCTCCATTGCTTGTTACAAAGTAACTCTATGCTAACAATTATTTTGAGTAATTACCAGTAGTGTCCAGTGCCTTTAAGGAAACTGCTCAGATATTTTTTATCTCAAACCAACTATTTCCCTACGAGCAACTATAACCAGCATGAAATGCAACTTGATCAATAAACCAGTTTTTGTATTTGTTCCTGTGCGCAACACCAAGACTGCAATTACTTTTTCTATCATTAGAAAACTGGCTACATGGGTTTCTTTTGTTATAGAGTGAACTAGAGAAAGCAATACGACTGTGCAATGATCTACATTACATGTACAGTCTTGAGTAATGCCTGAGAATCAACTGTACGTCAAGTGTGCTTATTACTAGTTACTCCATGCAATAGCATCTTATTTGCTGGCCATGGCAGATATTCTACAAAAGTCCTCGAAAAAGGTGGGGGGGGGGGGGTTCGTGCAAACATTATCCTGCCAGCTTTGAACACAAGTGCTAGTCTTGATGCAAGGCATTTATGTTTAATATCACTCAACTATCGCAATACTCCATATCTGCACAGTATCAAAATTTACACAAAAAACATCATTCACCCAGTGCCTACCAAACTGATGGGTTTGTGCCTTCCAGAGAATGCCCTCTATCGGTGGAATTGCCCCAAAGTGCATGAAGTGTTGAGTGCATGAAGTGTTGAGTGTGCATGGTTTTACTGAAAACAATGTCAGAATGTCTTAAACTAAGACTCCACAAGTGTTTAAAACTCCAAGCTGAATTTTCAACTAAACAGTTGGGCATCATGTTGTTTTGAGTTTTGGAGTTTTTGGATTGTTTTTATATATAGCTTTGTTTGTGTCATTGACATCCCACCATTGGTTGAAAGAAACATTGCAAAGGCAACCACTGACATAAAGCCGATAATGTACTTCAGATACGTAATAGACTTCTAGTAATAAAGACAGCTAGGTGATAGTGTGTATGCATCTTTAGCATTACATACATTTACAATCAACCAAGCTGTTTTTCTGCAATGTTATCAAACCTTGGCCGTACAGGGAAAATATAGTTTGCACCTTTTATGAATAAAGAATTAAATTTAATTTTATCATTCAGATGGTGTTTGTAGTGAACCTGACAAATATTACACACAGTAATGAAGGTGTAAACCACTTAGTGAATCTGTTTTGGACAGACTTATGGCAGATGTTTTTTAACCTATAGAACAACTTCAGATATTCCTAATTTTTTTACTGACAAGAATGGCCGACATCCACCCGGCTTTTCGCTTGTGTATACATGCACAGGCAGGCATCTATTGTGATATGCTTAATGTTTCACCTGTACTAAAAATCTTGCCTTGTAAAATCCCTGGGGGGGGGGGGTATGCTACCTTCAATTTCAAACCTTTGTCCTGTTGTTTACACAAATGTGTCATAAAAGAATGGACAGGGAACCACCATTGTTTGTCATTATATTCAATGGGAGGTAAGTCTTAAGCGATCTCAGATTTCAGGTAACCACTAGAAGATTTGTACTTCAAATCACGTTGAGTGCCTACTCAATTTTCTTAAAGACTTGACACCTTCTGGTAATTGTCAAAGACAAGTCTTTTCAATTGGTGTATCTCAACATATGCATAAACTAACAAGCCTGTGAAAATTTGAACTCAATTGGTCGGCGAAGTTGAATAAGAGATTAATGGAAGGTAAAAAACCCTTGTCGCACAACTTGTGTGCTTTCATATGCCTTGAATTCGAGACCTCGGCTGAGGTCTCGAATTCAATTCAAATATTTGAGTGAGAAATTACTTCTATCTCAAAAACTAAGTTAGTTCAGAGGGAGCCGTTTCTCACAATGTTTTTTACTATCAAGAGCTCTCTATTGCTCTTTATCAAGTAAGTTTTTTAAGGTATCAATTATTTTGAGTAACTACCATCAGTGTCCAGTGCCTTAAACGACAACGTCAAAAGTAGAACTAATTATGAGAACGTTTATTGAGTTTCTTTTGTCAAGTCATTGCGGCAATTGTAATTTCAAAGGAAAGCGATTACTCATGAAGCTCCAAAAAGTTCAGAAAAATAATAGTGTGGGTAGGCACAGAAGTGTTTTGACGGGGTAAATGATTTCTGCTTACTCAATGCTCTCATCTGTGTGCAAACTCAATAAGTCACAATACTTCTGCTGGTTCTTACAGAGAGAACTGCGGACTGCACCTGACTACTTCAACATGTGAAATGTTATTGCTTTTGAATGGTTTGTTTTTAAGGATCAACAGTACGTGTATTTCTCAGCTGAGTGCCCAAAGTTTCCAGCATGTTGGAAATGTTTAAGAGGAACATCCTTTAAGGCATCCTCCTTGTCTCAAGTGTCTCTCTCGGTTACTCTTTGCTTTGAAATAACTTCAAAGTGGTTTGTACTTCTTGTACCGCTTCCATTTTCCTGTGGAATAGTTCATCTCAAAGTATGTGTCAACAACCATATCATCTGCTCCACTCCCCTCAGCCTGTGGAACCATCTCTCGATTTTCACTCAGACGAATTGTGACAATTTCACCCTGCTGCGGACATGGATTGTCTGCAAAATAAAAGAAACAATTTATTGAAAAGCATGAGATTTGTTTTGGCTTCTACAGTCTGTATGCCACTGACTGAATACATGTATCTTGACTGTAGATGCAATAACAACAGTTCCTTTTGTTTGGCTTCTACAGTCTGTATGCCACTGACTGAATACATGTATCTTGACTGTAGATGCAATAACAACAGTTCCTTTTGTTTGGCTTCTACAGTCTGTATGCCACTGACTGAATACATGTATCTTGACTGTAGATGCAATAACAACAGTTCCTTTTGTTTGGCTTCTACAGTCTGTATGCCACTGACTGAATACATGTATCTTGACTGTAGATGCAATAACAACAGTTCCTTTACATGCCTCCTCCTCGTATACAAATAAAATTAGTTAAACCAAAGCAACTTATTATTTTGACAGGATAAACCAAATCTTATCAAACTTTGGTTGTGTGGTTTAAATTTATGTTTGTCTTTTGTCCTCATATTCTGCACTCAGACTACAATATGATTAATGCAATCAATAAAGCAGTGAATTCTGCCTGCTTCCATAGCCCACCCAATCATGTTCACCCTTTTGGTATAGGATGTGCACAAGTACAAAGGATAGAAGATTTGAACCTGGTAAACTTGGGTAGAAGCAATACCAAATATTCCACATAAATCTCAAGTACTACCTACCCCTGGCTCCAGCCATGAAGCCTAAGATAAGTGCCTTCTCCGGTCGAGTAACCTTGTTTGACTGGCGAAACATCTCCTGGGCAGCAACCATTTGATCCCTCTAAAAGAACCAAAAATGATACAATGAAACAAAAATCTCCACTTCTTTCACGACCCCCACCCCAATTTTCCATTCATTCATAAATGTTCACTTGTTACTTTTATTGTTTATACCCACATTTAAATAAGATTAAACAAACAAACAAACGTTTCCAAAAATCCAAGTTATACTTTGCCATTAAGAATTGACTAAATATCTGTCCTTTCATGTTTTCAATATTTGAATCAAATACCACCCGTTGCACCAAGGTTTGGGTGTTGGCAGCCCTGGTTGGCTTCAAGCAAATGAAACATTTCTACCTGAACGATCCTCAAATATGGAAAACCAGTGCACTGTGAGTGTGAATGGCTCACATAAGGTTTTCATGTGCGAGTACACGGTTACATATATTGTGCATGTCTGTGTTGCTGTGTGTGGTGTGGTTGCATGCTTCGCACACAAGGCAGTTTTGTGACTTACAATATGGTTGCCGTACCGCTTTATAATAGGGATACTTGCATGCAAAGGCGTGGGGATCGGACATGGGACTTTTCTGGAATATTAAACCACCCTTCATTTTCCATGTTGAAGAAGTTTCTTCCAAGCATAGAGATTGAACAACCATATACATATATTGACCCCTTGCACGCACGTCACACGCGGCGACTGATGCCACGCTCACCATGTTGGTGGGCAGTTAGGTTTCCGTGTATTAACGTCGCCTAAAATGCGCACTTCACTGCATAAGGCACAGCATACTCTATGCATAGAGTTATATGAAAACGCACGGTGAAATTGCCCACCAGTATGGCGCATTCAAGATTTTTCTGATGATAACGTCAGGTGAAATGGGTCAATAGGCAGTAAGAGTGAAAAACAATATTTGAAGTGGTTCAATGAATTACGACAGTGGTGCACGATTTAAATAGTGAAATACAAATCATTTTTTAATTAGGTAATATTTCATAACTTTTTTTTAAATGTCATCTTAGTTTCTCATTATATTGTGTTTTTAGAAACTGGATTTCGAACACATCAATTGTAATGTTCATTGTCCCATTCTATTCATGGAAAAAACACAGATCAAATTTGTACACTACTGTACACTACAAGTGTGCAAACTGTCTGTGAAGAACCTGCCAGGGCATACTTCAGTGTGCAAACTGTCTATGAACAACCTGCCAGGGCATACTTCAGTGTGCAAACTGTCTGTGAAGAACCTGCCAGGGCATACTTCAGTGTGCAAACTCTCTGTGAAGAACCTGCCAGGGCATACTTCAGTGTGCAAACTCTCTGTGAAGAACCTGCCAGGGCATACTTCAGTGTGCAAACTCTCTGTGAAGAACCTGCCAGGGCATACTTCAGTGTGCAAACTGTCTGTGAAGAACCTGCCAGGGCATACTTCAGTGTGCAAACTGTCTGTTAGGAACCTGCCAGGGCATACTTCAGTGTGCAAACTCTCTGTGAAGAACCTGCCAGGGCATACTTCAGTGTGCAAACTCTCTGTGAAGAACCTGCCAGGGCATACTTCAGTGTGCAAACTCTCTGTGAAGAACCTGCCAGGGCATACTTGTTTTACAATGGTACTTCAGGTCTTCGCTATGGGTACTCTGGCTCTAAAATTACCTGCGGATGCACAGGTCTAATTACAATACTGGTCAATTGTTTGGTTGTACAGAAGAAAAAACCTGTGGAACTAACCGTTAGTGATAGTGCTTTTTTCTGTGCACCACTGCCAGTAGTCATTGTTGATGCAGTAGATGGGGCCAATCCAGGAGCTTCACCTACAGTACCAAGAGGTGTCCCAGATGGAACTCCAATAGCTCCAGTTTGGGGGTAGCTTGGTGTGGCGGGAGCAGGTTGAGATGCAGGGTTTTGTGGAGTAGGTGTGGCTGTTGGCCCAGGGACAGGGTTAGGATTTTGAAGATTAAATCCTGATTGTTCCAATGACTGCTGTAGTTGATGCTGGAGATTATCTCGTGCTGTCTTGGTGGACAGGGAAGGAGTTGGCTGGTCTGTACAGTGATTTAACAAACAATTGTCAGTTCAAAATTAAAATGTAAAATACTACAAACCCTCAACAATAAAAACACGTTTAAAAGACAACTTTACAAAACTGTATAGTAAAGTATAAAATGGCCTGTTAATCCAGAGGCCACAGGTTCAAGTTCTGCTATTAAAAGTCAAGTTTTGTTTGTATGTTTTAAACCAAAGTTATTGATATTGAAGTTATAAGAAGCTGCACAGTGGCAGCCCTGTGGTACTAAACAAAGTATTTTATAACTATTCACAAATTGATGAATTCTACTTTGATCAATATCATTTGCGCTACTTGACTACATCATGTACCTGTACGTATGGGTACCTGTATGGGTACCTCAAATCTAAGAGTATGCACAAGACTGAGGATGCTATGCCTTGTAAGTAGTATGTAAAAACGATATTTTACGAAAAAATTCACTTAACAAACATATCTGAAATTGAAACAGATGACGCAACAGATGGGGCAATTGAAACAGATGAGACACCACATTGTGTGCAATGGTTGTGTTTAGTGATGTCATCAACATGATCACGCATCTTGTACTCTCATCAGTGGACCACTCCACAATTTGAGGCTGATCCATGTATGATTAGACAGCACTATCAACCTACCAAAGCCCTTAAGAAGTGATGATGTTGGTTTGTTTGGCTTGCTTGTAGTCGCTGCAGGTGCATATGAAGGTACTGAGGGCTCGTCTAGTTTGTCTAGAGGGTTGGTAGTAGTGGCTGGTTTGACCGATGCTGGTGACATGAAAGCTGCAGCATAGTCTGGTGTAGCTGCTTGAGCAGCCTCCTTATCCTTCTTGGCTTGCTCCTGGGCTTCCAATTCTGATATAAAACCACAAATTATTTACAAACTAAAAAATAAAATCTTTTTGATTTTCCGGGATTGTTAACAGAATTTGCATAAATTACATGCACCTAGTTTCAATCTGAACGCTAACTGTTTAAAATAAGTTGTAACAATTACAGAGAAATAATGTGGTCTTGAAAACCATCAACAAAATATTAGAAATCCAGATAATAACCAATGTTTGCTTCAATTGCATCATTCAAAGCCCAATACATGTATTTCAAGATACACAAATTGTACAAGAGAACTGTTTCCTCTGCTACTTTAAACATAAGGGGACCTCCTGCAGTTGTTCAGTCTGATCCCTTTGATGCCAGAGTCACTTATTTGCACAATGATTTACAGCCAATTACAACGGATACTTTGTTTAGAATCAAATTTAACCTAGGCCTTGAATTCAGTCATTGATCAATAACTCCCAATTTGTATGGGCAGTTGGTATTTACACAAACATTTGCAACAACACAAAGTGTTTAGGAAGAAACTATTAATAATTAATTTATTTGCGGATACAACCAAGGGTCAATCTGTTTTGTGTGTTGGCTCTGAGAAGAGCCAGTTTTGAGACCAGCTCTTCTCAGAGCCAACACTAACACCAAAGAGATTTACACATGAATGTATCCGCAAGTTTACTACTAATGTATAGTTTCTTCCTATTTCTCCACACCATGCAAAGCTTACAGTAAAAACAATACTTACGTGTTTTGTTCACTTCAGCTCAAAAGCTGCATAAATAAACCATTTCAAGTACAAATTTGAATTGGTCGCCCTTTTTCAGTTTGTTATCAATGTAAGGCACTCTACTAGAGAACTTATTGCTACCTACCTGCTTGCTTCTTCCGTTTCTTGGCCTCTCTATAGAATTGGTCGCCCTTTTTCAGTTTGTTATCAATGTAAGGCACTCTTGCTACCTACCTGCTTGCTTCTTCCGTTTCTTGGCCTCTCTATAGAATTGGTCGCCCTTTTTCAGTTTGTTATCAATGTAAGGCACTCTTGCTACCTACCTGCTTGCTTCTTCCGTTTCTTGGCCTCTCTATAGAATTGGTCGCCCTTTTTCAGTTTGTTATCAATGTAGGGCACTCTACTAGAGAACTTATTGCTACCTACCTGCTTGCTTCTTCCGTTTCTTGGCCTCTCTATTGAATTGGTCGCCTTTTTTCAGTTTGTTATCAATGTAGGGCACTCTACTAGAGAACTTATTGCTACCTACCTGCTTGCTTCTTCCGTTTCTTGACCTCTCTATTGAATTGGTCGCCCTTTTTCAGTTTGTTATCAATGTAAGGCACTCTTGCTACCTACCTGCTTGCTTCTTCCGTTTCTTGACCTCTCTATTGAATTGGTCGCCCTTTTTCAGTTTGTTATCAATGTAGGGCACTCTACTAGAGAACTTATTGCTACCTACCTGCTTGCTTCTTCCGTTTCTTGTCCTCTCTATTGAATTGGTCGCCCTTTTTCAGTTTGTTATCAATGTAAGGCACTCTTGCTACCTACCTGCTTGCTTCTTCCGTTTCTTGGCCTCTCTATTGTTCCCACCTAGAGGCTGGTCAGTGATGTCAAGTAACTTTGCAGAAAAAGAAGGGAAAAAATACATTCAAAACCAACCAAACAAACACCAATTTAAAAAACACATCATTTTAAGCAGCTCCTGCCAGCAATGATTATTGTTCTTTGTAAAATAATTTACGTATGAACATTTTGCAAACTTCCTCGTTTTCTGTGTTCTACTGAATCCATAAACATTAAAATTAAAATTCATATACCCCAGTTTCGCTATTCCTATTGGTGGAGAGCGCGTCACGTGGGTGTGTTTAAACGGTTGATAATGACCAGCTGGAGTTGTTTATAACTGGTTGATTTTGGGTACGTTTGTGCGGGTTGGCTCACATCCTCCTTTCGAGGTGATCGATCTCCCCGCGCCATTTTAGCCCATGGATATGAGGATGCATGGAGCGCACAAATGCATATCCGAAAACTGTCTCATAAAAATGCGCCACACGTACAGATCGTCGTCGGAAAACAGATAAGTTTTTACAGAGTTTCCTTTTTTATTACGCCTTTTAACCAAAATGGCTATTATGAATGTAGTAGTGATTCGTTCCTAAACAGCCGTTTAAAACCTTGCGGCCACGACCCTGCCGAATTTAAACGGCAGTTTAAGAACTCATCGCTACCCTTTTATTCCCTTATTTGAAACGAATTAAAGACTTGTGCCTTTACTAGCTGTACCTGTCATACATACCTTTGTACCTCCCTCTCTGTTAAAGGCCATCCTACGATTGATTGGAATAGTGCGAGGTAATGCAGGTGCAGCTCGGAATCCTGGAGTAGCCTTGGGAATTCCCTTCAATGGTACAGCTTCAAACATTAACAAATATCAGTATAACATTAACAAGTCTGCTCTGTTCAAAAATGTCTTTCCTGTATTTTATGTTTGTTTATTATTTGTTAGACATCTTATTAAGCTGTTAGGCATCTAAAAGGCAGTGGACACTATTGGTAATTACTCAAAATAATTATTAGCATTAAACCTGTCTTGGTAACGAGTACCGGGAGAGGTTAATACATGTAGTATACAACATTGTGAGAAACAGCTCCCTCTGAAGTAACGTACATGTAGTTTGCAAGAAAGAAGTAATTTTCCACGAATTTGATTTTGAGACCTCAGATTTAGAATTTGAGGTCTCAAAATCAAGCATATGAAAGCAAACAACTTCGTGTGACAAGGGTGCTTTTTGTGTCATTATTATCTTGCAACTTTGACGACCGATTGAGCTCAAATTTTCACAGGTTTGTTATTTTATGCTTGTGTTGAGATACACCAAGTCAGAAGACAGGTCTTTGACAACTACCAATAGTGTTCATTGTCTTTATGGCAAAAGAAAAACAGAAACAGGTTTAAGGCATGGGGTACATGTATATTAACATGAGTACAGAATTTCACTGTTATCTTCAATACAAATATAAGCAGTGGATTTCCCTAAAAAACTAGAACAGCGAAGCTGTCATGGCGAGCTGCCGATCACCAGATAGAACCAATGACTGACAGAAAAACCAATCATTTGATCACCTGATGGTCAACGGGGTGGGGACGTTGACAAGTATGAAGTA
Source organism: Asterias rubens (assembly GCF_902459465.1). Taxonomy (NCBI): domain Eukaryota; kingdom Metazoa; phylum Echinodermata; class Asteroidea; order Forcipulatida; family Asteriidae; genus Asterias; species Asterias rubens. Next base: position 13,122,920 of record NC_047070.1, on the reverse strand, counting down.
ATGACCATTTAAGGTTTTCATTGATTTAGCTCATTCAACTGGAACCAGTGATCTTTGAGTTTTATCTATTCATATTATATGCATCTAAGCAGCAATAATTATTTGATTAAAACTTTGCACTCTTCAGTGATACACTCGTTGAGTTTTATCCTTTCATATGCATCTTTATGTTAAAAGTAATATTTGATTTAGGTTTCAAGTCAGTACATCATGGAAATAAGGAGTTATGCCTATTCAATTTGTTCATTGTTTAAGCTCATTCAACTGAAACTAGTGATTAATTTTAAGTTTTATCTCTTCATATTAATCTACATGTAAGAAGCAATGTTTGACTTAAGTTTCAAGTCAGTACATCTTTACAATAAGGAGTTATGACCATTTAATGTTTGTCATTGTTTAAGCTCATTCAACTGAAACCTGTGATTAATTCTTTGATTTTTATCTTTTCATATGAATCTACATGTAAGAAGCAATGTTTGACTTAAGTTTCAAGTCAGTACATCTTTACAATAAGGAGTTATGACCATTTAATGTTTGTCGTTGTTTAAGCTCATTCAACTGAAACCTGTGATTCATTCTTTGATTTTTATCTTTTCATATGAATCTACATGTAAGAAGCAATGTTTGACTTAAGTTTCAAGTCAGTACATCATTGCAATAAGGAGTTATGACCATTTAATGTTTTTCATTGTTTTAGCTCATTCAACTAAAACCTGTGATTAATTCTTTGAGTTTTATCTTTTCATATGAGTACACATGTAAGAAGCAATGTTTGACTTTAGTTTCAAGTCAGTACATCATTGCAATAAGGAGTTATGACCATTTAAAGTGTTGTTTAGTGTGTTTCATTGTTTTAGCTCATTCAACTGAAACCTGTGATCAATTCTTTGAGTTTTATCTTTTCATATGAATCTACATGTTAGAAGCAATGTTTGACTTAAGTTTCAAGTCAGTACATCATCGCAATAAGGAGTTATGACCATTTAATGTTTTTCATTGTTTTAGCCCATTCAACTGAAACCTGTGATTGATTCTCTGAGTTTTATCTTTTCATATGAATCTACTTGTAAGAAGCAATGTTTGACTTTAGTTTCAAGTCAGTACATCATTGCAATAAGGAGTTATGACCATTTAATGTTTTTCATTGTTTTAGCTCATTCAACTAAAACCTGTGATTAATTCTTTGAGTTTTATCTTTTCATATGAGTATACATGTAAGAAGCAATGTTTGACTTTAGTTTCAAGTCAGTACATCATTGCAATAAGGAGTTATGACCATTTAATGTTTTTCATTGTTTTAGCTCATACAACTAAAACCTGTGATTAATTCTTTGAGTTTTCTCTTTTCATATAAATCTACATGTAAGAAGCAATGTTTGACTTCAGTTTCAAGTCAGTACATCATCGCAATACGGATTTATGACCATTTAATGTCTTTCATGTTCTTCATTGTTTCAGCTCATTCTACTGGAACCAGTGACAGAGTTTGATTTTTGTTTTAACAAATTATTTCAAAACATTTAATTTGAGTTTGTTTCTTTTAAATCCAGATGTCAATGTTCGAGCCTGAAAAAAAAAACTTTAACATTTTTTGTTATTCCAAAAAACTTTTAAAAAATTTTATTCCAAAAACTTCAACATTATTTGAAAAACCAGAAATGTATAAGCTGTTTAATTTCCAGAAAAGTATACTATACCCTGAAAACTTTATCATTTTTAAACAATTTCCATTTGCACACTTATCCAACCACATTCAAAGCTCATTGCAAAACCGTTACTCAAAGATTACTCAAAGGAAGCTGTTTAATTTCCAGAGGGTAACACTGTACCCTGAAAACTTTAACATTTTTAAACACAAGGTAGCTGTTTAATTTCCAGAGAGTAACACTGTACCCTGAAAACTTTAACATTTTTAAACACAAGGAAGCTGTTTAATTTCCAGAGGGTAATACTGTACTCTGAAAACTAACATTTTTAAACAATTTCCATTTGCAAACTATGGATCCAACCACATTATGGCTGTGTGTGTGAGACAAATAAACTGCAAATGAGGGTAAAAACAATTATTTTACACAACAAACTATCAAAAAGCCTAAATGCGGACGGCCGGACGGACGGACGGACGGACGGACGGACAAAATCGGTATTACATAGGCTCGCATTCTGCTAAAGCAGCTCGCCAAAAAGACTTACACCAAAGACTTACACCAAGTATTACAGTTTTTGGTAGTAAATAATTAGGTTTGTGACAGAAAAGTACATGCTGGCTAGAGGGATTTGTTTATATTTACAAAACGATTGTTGAAAATTCAACAAATGTTTTAGTTAGTAGCAATTTTCAAATGAGAAGCGTGTTTTGATTTGCTCAAATCATTAAAACGCGACATTATTAACTTAATTGGATGCTGCAAGTTGGTCCCCAATTGTCAACGATCTTAAGGCTGGTTTATAGTCAGTCGCGCGATGGATATCTTGACGCGCGATCCTAAAAAACACAGTTTGTAGTCATTGCTGAAGGCTAAAAACTGTTTCTTTTTGTGATCGCGCATCAAGATTCCATCGCCCGACCATCGCCTGACCATTGCGCGACTATAACTTGGCCTTTAGATGCCATGTTTTAAAGCATGCCTTGCAATCAACAATAATATAAAGAAGGGGCAATACAGCAGTGCAAGAGTTGCACATGGAAATGAGGTTGTTTGCTTGTTGTCATATCCAGTCAATAAACATGGTCATGCAACATGTTCATTTCATTTGGATGATGTTTATGAACATAAATCTTACATATAAACATGTCTTCATTCTTTTGACATTTGTCTTTATTCTTTTTCTGAACTACAAGACGAAGTTAGAAGCTAATTAGAAAAGAGAAGATTTCAACTTAATTAATAATTTTGCAGCAGCTAAGGAAGATGTTTAGACAACTCATCCAGTAGAAAATACCATTGCCTTAACATCAAGCTGAAATTGTGTTTACGGCTGAGGTCACCTTCCGGGTACACAAAAAAAGTTCAGTGCTAAATTATTTTTCGACAGTGCTAAAGAATTAAATTTCCCTGTCAAGTTTCATTAGGAGTAGAAATTTCCACTGCTAACTTTCGAACAAAGCAGCAAGTTTACCAGTGAAATTAGCAGCAAATTTATCTAAATATTATGTTGACATGGTCATACAATTTGGCTGAGCACTTTGTAGCAGTGAAGTTAGCAGCCCATATTTTGTTTGCAAACTAATTTGAATATGATGCACTTACAGTCGTCCATTTTTCTGGTCCTGTTCTTGGTGGGGACAGTGGAGGCTCCTACCTGCTTCTTGGTCTGCTGGGCTGCCTCAGCAGCTTTAAACAAAACAAAGATAAACAAATCGATTAATTCAAGTGGTTAAAAGAAAACAAACTGTCAGTGACATTTGAAGTGATAGCGTAAGCATTTCAAAATCATGTGATGCCATCAATTTGATTTGTACGTTGTTAGTATTTGTTTACAATGTTTAATAACTTGGGCCATTCTAACCCAGGTCAGGCATGGTATGGTGAATAAATCTACACCAAACATGCCAAAGAATCTGTCAAAGTTTGAAAAAACTACTTTTTGATGAAATTAAAATATGTATTGCAGCCTTGATGTCCTAGTCTAGCATGCACATCATATTGCATCTCATATGGGATTGATTCAAAGTACAGCATCCACCACACACAACAGACTAAGCACAGGATGTATGGAAAAGTTTAGTTCAACAGCACGCCCTAGTGTTCAAATGTAAACTGTCACCACTCTGTATTCTTTATGTTTGAACAATGGAATGTTCCGGGTGTGTAATCACATTTAACACAGGAATCTCTACAAGTGGTTTCAAATTCTCAAATACCAAATGCAACCGTTAATCAACACCCGAAAACAAATCTTTAAAACTACTTACGCTGAACAAAAACTACTTTTTCAATTGCACTTAAAATCACACGCTAGTATAAAAGGCAGTGGACACTATTGGTAATTACTCAAAATAATTATTAGCATAAAACCTTACTTGGTAACGAGCAGTGGGAGCTGTTGATAGTATAAACCATTGTGAGTTACATAGTTTTCAAGAAAGAAGTAATTTTCCATGAATTTGATTTCGAGACGTCAGAATTAGATTTTCAGGTCTCAAAGCATCTGAAAGCACACAACTTCAGGGTTTTTTCTTTCATTATTATCTCGCAACTTCAATGACCAATTAAGCTCAAATTTTCACAGGTGTGATTTTTTATGCATATATGTTGAGATACACCATGTGAGAAAACTGGTCTTTGACAATTACCAATAGTGTCCAGTGTCTTTAATCAACGATCGATCTTTGGTAATAAAATGAGTGCAGCGGCTGGTACCCACAAGTAAGCTATTTTGTAAGTGCATTTCGCCTGCATTTATCTCTTTGTGTCGGGAAGGCAACCCGACTATGAACGAAACCATTGTCCAAGACTCAATAATAATTTAGTCTACCCCATGCTATGTATTGTCCATCAGGGATCTGAGGTTGACAATAGACCCTTCCCATGAAATATGTAAATTGCACATAGCCCGTGCGCACTAACGTTTTGGTTGGCAAAATGAGGGAACATCGCCCTGTTTTGCAAACGGCTAATGGGTGCGTGACGCAGACGCGATTACGCGTCTGCTTAGTGCACAACTCTATGGCAATTGCCAACCAACAGGGTCTGTACGCATGCGTAAATGTAATTAGCATATTTCATGGGAAGGGTCCATTGGTTGTTGAAACAAACTGCAGGCGGTAAAAGGCAAGACTGCCAATCGGAGAGCAGGATAAGAAATAAACCCAGGCGCATATCTGATACTTTCATTCCCAGTAGAAGCTACCGAGCAATCAAGCACAAAGTGTGATTTTAGTTCAGGATTCATGGTGTTGTTCATGCAGAAATGGTAAGTCAATCTTTTAGGAATAAGAAGAAACTATAAATAAATAGTAAACTTACATGTACGGGTACAACCATGTGAAAATGGTTTTACACATGGTTGTAACCACAAGTTTACTATTTATTTATAGTTTCTTCTTGTTTCTCCACACCATGCAGAGCTTCAAACAATACTTGCAGGAATAGTTTACACAATCACAGATTGTGCAGGAATGGTTTCTGCAATTTGAGGATTGTGCAGGATTGGTTTACAGAATGATCAAAATCATTCAATAAAAATTTACCTAACAAAAAAGTCATTTTAAGCATCTTTTTTGTAACAAAATATTGATGTTTTCTACAGGTTAGTTTACAGTTTGGTAATTTGTGTAAATGGAATGTGAAACATTTATCCTGAAAACATTTATAACTTTCCTGTGACTAACATTTTTGTAGTAGCTCAGCCCTTAGGGCAGCTGATTTGGGCTTCCTCTTGAGAGCAAAGTGCTTGACAGGAGGTGCCTGCATCCCTACTAGCTGGTTCAGAGCATTCTTGTTCAGGTACTGACATTCTAGCGGCAACAAACTGTTTGAATCAGTCTTACTCACTGCAGGAAAACAAAAGAAAAAGTATTGACAGATTCTGTGGCAGCAATAACTTCAATGCTTACAACATTTTGTCCTAATGCAAAATACAAATGGTGAGTCATGGCCAATAGTCCAGTGCACTGGATCCCCATAAAGGGTAGGCCCCTATGTCATGCAAATAATATAAATCTATACAGTTTCCAAATTTCAACTGCACTATAAATATAATACAGTCCGACTCCACAAAGGCTAAGTTGTCCTTGATCTTTCTGCTGTGGAGGGTTTGTAAAAAGTGCCTTTAAGAGCAAATCAATCAATCAATCGTAACATTTATCATATTTATATGGTGCCATATATTCCAACAGTCACTGTTCATGGCGCCGTACAGTAAGCTCTTGTAAACAGATGACATTGGAGTGACATCTTGAAAGTCGGCATGTGTTGTCAGATTGTAAGTGATTGTCTGATGTTGTAAGGAATTACACTGTTTGAAATGGCCCCGTCACTCCAACGTTGTTTGTTTTCAATAAATGAATAATAACAAACAATATACATTACATTTTACACCTAATAAAACATTTATTTGGAAGGGAGATTCCAATAAACAACATTACAAAGAAGTAATGTGAACTTGTTTCTTAGAAAAACAAAATTAACAAACTCTATCAACATCAATATCAGAGAAAAAATATACCCATATATTTATTTATTTTGTTGGGGGAGGGGGGGGGGGCAGATTTAGAAATGTAATGGTGACTAAATGTACAGTACTTACAATGTTTGCGTAAATCATATAAAACTTCAGCTACAAACTGATGGTCTTCCTCGATCTCAAGATTCAGGCTTCCAGTGCTGGGATACGTATGAAGAATATCACCAACAATAGACACCCATTGGTCAGAGTCATTACGTGCAAGGTGGATGATAGCATTTAGCTCTACTTGGAACTGCAAAGAGAGTAACCTAAGGTTATTTCAATGTCCATTTCAAACCTTAAAAACACTGGACACTATTGGTAATTGTCAAAAACCAATCTTCTCACTTGCTGTGTCTTAACATGCATAAAATAACAAACCTGTGCAAATTTGAGCTCAATCGGTCAGTGAAATTTCGAGATAATAATGAAAGAAAAAATACCCTTGTCACACAAAGTTGTGTGCTCTCAGATGCTTGATTTTGAGACCTCAAATTCTAAACTTGAGGTCTCAAAATCAAATTCGTGGAAAATTACTTTTTTCTCGAAAACTATGTCACTTCAGAGGAAGTTGTTTCTCACAATGTTTTATACTATCAACCTCTCCCATTACTTGTTACCAAGTAAGGTTTTATGCTAATAACTTTTTAGAATAATTAAATCTCGTCCCAAATCTAGTATTTTTTATTTATTAACTGGTCTTCAGACCATTTTGAAACAAATTTTTATGGACTGTATCAATCTCTAAACAATATTTCTTCAGTACTTAGCAATCCTCCTTCTTTTTAGTCAGGATTTCTCTATCTCATTCAATCTTTAAAAAATATGAGGATCTTGGAATTGATTGATTGGGCTGCTGTTTTTTGTTGCATCAATTCAGATTGGTATTTAACACTTTATGACGGAAAGGTTTAACCACGAGTTTCCAATAGTTGGAGCGATTATCAAGTTGGGACGCGACAGAACACCGGTGTGGCGGTCTCAGAGCCCCGGCGTACTCAGAGCTCCAGACTACCAAATATGGTAGTATTACGTCATGCCGTGTCTACGCACACCAAGCAAAAGTGGTAGATTTTAGCGCCGTGCCGAGTACACTCTCGTAGTAGACTTGTGGACAAGTCGTTTGTGGTCACACGCGGTGAGTTAGTCCAGTTGCAGCGGTGCTCTCCGCACACGAACTGCTGGTTGCGCAACTACTGCGCTGCCTGACTCCAGGCACCTCGCAGTAGTAGTCGCGCAACCAGCAGTTCGCTGCAACTCGACTATCTCACCACGTGGGACCATTAACAACTTGTCCTCAAGTCTACTCTCATAGCTGTCATGGCGGCGCCCATATCGTGTGGTGAACGAGTAGAGCGTATGCGACAGTATTGTGAAAAAAGTAATCACGTAATAAAGTGTTTGAGGAGCGGGAATTACAAAGAAGGTTCTTCTGAACACCAGAGAAGGGTTTTGGGTTGCCCCTCGAAAAAGCACTCGTACGAAAACAAAACAGGTCTCGAAGATTTATTCGTATGCAGGTAGACTCACGCCCCCAATGACAGCATGCTACGTCATCCCGGAGAGCTTGGCACGCCAGAGATCTGAGACCATGATTACTGTGTGCCGAAATCCCCAGTGACGTCACCCAGAGCTCTGGGTCGCGGAGCACTGAGGCCGCCACACTGGCATGGTGGGGTCTCTACCTCCATGGTTGTTGTACAGCCGGTGACTTGACATGGATTTCCAATTCCATGGCCACTCTGCACAAAATCTTTATAATAATAATATAGCCCCAATTCTGTGGCCAAAAGTGAACTACTTGCACATTCCCTGGCCTTTGGCACACAAGTGGGGCTACAACGTTTTTAACAACAAAACATTATATATTATTATTTTAAACATTAAAGAAAATTAAACAATAACAATAACAATCCAATTCCATTCTAATCTAACCTCATCGACATTTCTTCGAGGCATATGCAGGATAGACATTAACATTTTCAACTTCACCGTCGGTTGGAGACTCTGGAAACAAACAAAGACATTCTTAAGGACGTCTCCTTGAAGTTGCGAACTAACACTACTTATTCCAGACCATAAATCTTCACTATCCCCGAGTTTGTTGTGGAGCCACAAATTCGTATCGCTGTCTTTGACGGTCGCCATTTTGTAATTTTAGACAACATGAGAGCGCGCGCAAGCCAAGCAAAATCATTAGCGGCGCGGCACTTCATATGAACTCTGGTGCAACGTGGTTTCGCGCGCGCGCACAACTCGAATTTGCGCAATCGTTTGTGGACACACTAACAAGCGGTTAATTCGAAGAAGTTTGAGAGTTGCACTTGCAGCTGTCCCTTTCCGGCCCACTGTATTGCTCTGCTGAGTGCATTCCTTTCCTATTCGTTCCGATGAAGAGTTTGCCCCGAATCTTCATAAAGTGAGACTGTGGACTGTTTGGTCTCAGGGTGGCATTTTCTACGTAAGTATTTCATTAAGTATTTGTATGGGGGGGGGGGCAGTAGCTGAAAACTAATAATAATAATATATTCATCATCATACTCCATAGCACTAGCAATTGTTAGCATAATCTGCATATTATTTACAATTTACATTTAGTTTTTGTCAAAATGTAACCGGGATTTCTGTATGACCATGGTATGACCGACTAGTTTATTGCTCCATACACAAGTACAATCCCGGCCAAAACGCTTGGGCCAACCTCTAGACAGTTCATTCATGTAGTTTGGATAACCATGCGATAACCCTCCTCTCGAAGCTGTGTCGGGACGAGGGTTACATTTTATCGCAACTGGGCTATCTAACATAAAACCATACCCTGTCCACTTCCCACTGACAATAACTGACAACAAACATTCTCTCCCTCCCCCCTCCCCCACCCCTGCTCAATGTTGACTGGAACGCAGACATGGCAGAAGACCATGCAATCACAGGGGTCACCAACTTAAACTGTACAAATCAAGATCCAACCTCAACCTCAGGAAGTTCTGGTTTAGCCAGAGAGTGGTCAACTACTGGAACATTCTCCCTCGAAAGGCAATTGAAGCTTCAAGTGTGAACATTTTCAAGGGACATGTGGACAAATTCCTAAAGAACGTCGGGGGGCTCTACATAAGCTTATCTAAGCTGTCTGCCCCAGTAACCAGAACCACCGTCCGTCACAACCAACATTGAAAGGGGCGCAGGGGGGCCAACAAGATATGACCGGTGTGGCGGTTTCAGTCTTCCGCCGTGTTCAATTTTCCGTGACTCAGTACGACACTAACAATTGACTACTTTCGCTTGCTGTGCGCAGGCGTCGCATGACGTAATGTTACCGTATTTGGTCATTCGGAAAACTGAACACGGCGGAAAGTTCAAACCACCACACCTGGAGGCTGGATTGTTTTTTGTAGCCTCAGACCTTAATAAGCAGCCAGTACATGTAGGATAGGTGGTTAGGTAGGGTTTGAGGATAGGGTATTTCTCATTTTAACCTTTTTAATGTTTATCATGATTGATTACTTAAAATTCATTTTCGTTTTTGTTTTTTGTTTTTTTCCATATTTTTTTAGGGGGTGGGGAGTGTGTATAAGCACCATTCTGGTTCAATCATGGCGCAATAAACTACTTCAATCCCCCTCATTGGATCGGGGCTGGGGTTGTGCTGATGTGGCCAGTAAACCAACTCGATCTATTACTTTTACAGTGTAATGAAGTTCGGCGGTAAGAGAGCCATGAAATTGGGCCCGGATTCAATATGAGCCTAGGTGGCCAAGGCTACTTAAAGGGACACGTTGGCTTCAGGTTGCGCTTTATTGGGCGTTTTTGGGCTATGACAAGCGTTTGATGTAAAATGATTACGGTTGGAAAGATGTTAAAAAAGTAGAATATAATGATCTACACAAACATGCCTTAGAAATGCTTCGCTTTTGCTAACTTTCTCGAAACAAAACGTTCCGCCATTTATGGGGGTCAAGATTTTGACTCCCATAAATGGCCGCCAAATTCACTAGTCTTATTTCCAGTCGCAGCCGTTGAACTATACGACTGAGCAATTATTAACCATTTTACGAACCCCATTTGTATCTATCTCTTCCTCCATGGTTACCAACAACAAAAAACAGTTCATGAACAAAAATAAAAGGGCCTACGTTGAATTAACTTTTTATAAATCTATCTAAGCAGCAAGTTCAGCCCACGTCCCGGGGCCGAGCGGCTGCCGCCGAGCGGCTGCCGTCCAGCGGGCCATCATCCCCCGCGGCCAGACCTCCCCAGACGCACTGAACTCCCCGTTCTTGCTCGTACGATGTAGGATTTTAGCGGGGCCAGTCTAGTAATGCGAATACTTTGTACACGAAAGAATGTCTAGTACCCGTTTTACTTATACTAATAGTGCATGTGATTCTGTAGTCGTGTGTCTCTTTTTGCCTCGGTCCTTTGCAGCAAAAAGACGAGATTATTTAATACTAACTAGCGAGTGGAGTTGAAACAAAACTACAGCTAGAGAATTCATCCTCTCATAAAACATCTGCTCAGACATGTCAGAGAGGCGTTTACCGTGTAAGTATAGTATGCAATTGCGAGTCACATATACCCCACAGTTCGTTTTTAGATACAAAATTACAGGGACTTTACTTCTCTGTTCTTTCTCTATGCTATTTGCATGTACATGTAGAGTCACAGGGCAACAGAACAGTGGTGTCTATCTAATACTAGTCCATCGCCATAGGATAGATGTCACTTGTCTTCTTTGCCAACATGATCCTTTCTTCGGGGTATACATTCATTGTTTTATAAAATAATGTTTATGTCTATTATGGGGATGTAATTCCTTGACCTTGGTCTTGGACGGTACTATTTGAGGTAGCTCCTGTTTACATTGCTCAGAATCATTTGACAGCAAAATTTACTGTGCGATGCATCTGAACAGGGAGCACATACTGCAAATGGTAGTTGGCAAGGAAAGCTAAAATAAAGTAATACTCTTGTCCACAAAAATGAAGCTTCCATAGGCCCTTTTCGAAACCACGGCTTCGGCTTTGGATTCGGCTTCAGACAATTGGGTGGTTTTCCTTTAAAACTTTTACTTATTCGAACTAACATGGTCTGCTAGTCAACAATATGACTAGTTCTAAAACATCATTCTGACCATGCATTTCATAACAGGCATGTGGTTTGAAATCAAAATACACTTGCAAGGGTTAAGGTTAAAAAATTGAAATGGCACTGTTTATCAAACTTGTTGCATCTATGATCCATGTCTCTTTATGAATACAGAATAAAGATATTTCAGATAAATTTATTTGAATACAGATTGTTTATGTTTTTGCATTTTGTTGTTCTTGGGTGTTTTTTGTTACAAAATATCAAAATCTCAAATAATACAATAAATATGATTGTATAAACAATTGGCCATGTACTTCAAATTAAACTTAATCATATGTCGTTGTGATGAAAACAAACTCTGCTCACATCACATTCAATGATTTGTTGACATGAGTAATGTGCAAAAAAAAAAAAATAATAAGTTTAAGTATTGACATGTGTTAATTTAGGAATAAGAATCTACTTGTTGACAACGGGAAATATTGCCATTTGTTAAACCTGTTTTGCACAAATCATGTGTAAATGAAAGTTGAAACTATCTGGAAATATACCCCTGATTTTACAAACACAGTAACCAGGTAGTGTTACTCTATTTCCTGTACCATTCTGACATGACACATGTTGTCTGTGAAGGCTGGCTGGGTGGCAAAGTCATTTGTTGTGTAAATCATGCTGCCCTGGTGTACATGTCATTCCTGTGATGTCGTGCCAACTCTAATGGTGGTCCAGAACAAGGTGCCTCAAGATCTTTTCAAATATAAACACAAACATTTTTGAAACAATTAACAAAATAAAAATTGGTTATTTGTACATGTATATGGAATATAAAACCCATGCACTTGATGTTGATTCATTAAAGTGACATTTTAGCAAATACTACCTCCCTGCAGCCGATTTCACGAAACTTTACGCAACTGCGTGAGTCCACTTGCGCAATTTTAATGGCGCAAGTTGCTCCATAAACGTTGCACAAGTGGACTTACGCAGTTGCGTAAAGTTTCCTGAAATCGGCTGCTGGTCAAAGACATGATGTTGTTAGGATGTGGCTGTTCAGTGTGAAGTATTTTGGTAATGCAACGTTGGCTAAGGAGGCTGTTTACAAGTAACTACAATGAATGAAAGCTTAAATTTGTGTTTCCTTATTAAATGTTTGTTTACACATTTACTTTGTTTCCTTTTTTTTTGGGGGGGGGGGGGGACACAGATCAAAATATCATGTAACAAAACTGGACTGCTTTGACAGTACATGTGTATATTGTTATACATGCACATGCCATTGACAGTATGAAATAATCAGTCTCTTACTGCCAAGTTTGAGAAGTATTCATCCGGCCTTTGTTTGCAGCATGACCTGTCCTGTTGTGTTGGCATCTCCCTACAGTTGGTACAAACCCACCAGCTTGGCAAGAGCTTTGCGGAGGTGGATGAATGTGGACTTGGAGGTGCCGGGTTTGATGAGGTCTCCAAGATGTTTACGCCAAGTCCTGGCATCTGCTCACATAGTACCTTCAACAAGAAATTGAAAACCATTGATATAACTTATTATATTAGTTCTCGAAAATTTTATTTTTTATTGTTTGAAAGGTCACACTTCTTTGAAAGAATTCGGGTTGACTTGGGTACGAGTTGACTTGGGTACAATATTTTGGGTAAACTGTTAAAAATATACAAAAAACATTTCATAAATCTGTACTATTTTTAAAATGTACTTCTACAAATTTTACAAAAGCCCTCACCTTCCCAGCCAGATAAACGACTCTTTTAATTGTAGCATCAAAGTAAATTAGGGTAAATTATGCCAAGTCATTAGTACGCTGGGCACTCGATTCAAATCCCCACCCCCATCTATGCACCAAGTGAATAGATCTACAAAATTATATGTAAACTAGTCATAGTACATGTACATTATGTACTCTCACAACTCAGTGCTGCGGCTGTCTCATGGCTGTGAATTTACGTGTCATGTCCACAATAATAACTAACAATAACATTGCATTGGGTATAAACAATCACGGTCCGTTCTCTCTCTCTCGTCGGCTAGTCCATGTCCCACTACATTATTCTTACCCTGATTGGCGAGGTGTCCTTTCCTTCTTTTTGGACGTGTCTTCAATCATCTCTTTGCGTAGAGCAATGAGCTGAATCTGTGTTTTTCGGCGATCCATTTTGACAGAAAAATGGTGTGTTTACATTTCACACAACGTCGTATGGTAGAGAACGGTATATTACCTCGTGTTCTTCTGGTAGGTTTACCAGGCCATTGGCTACGGCGCCAGCCTAACTGCTGTGCATCGCGCATAAACGGACGATCGTTTTGACGGCTTGAAAAACGTATATATTTTGCGGGACATGTTTCGGGGTCAGAGGTCACTGTTTGGTTTTTTTAATTAACATTCACTAATTACAACACATTAAATGTGTTTTATTGCAAGAACAACTCTTAATAAGTATAAGGAACACCCTCAAACGTGAAATTTTGTGAAATCTGAAGGCAACGTGTTCCTTTAATGTATGAAGAACAGGCAATACATATTGGTGCTAAGTTGGTTTAAACAATGTAGTATAAATAAAGTATACTTTTACCACCATGGTACATCTGCTAATTGTTTTATAAGTCTTGAGACTAAAGGTAATTCCTGTATCATTCCCCATCTGTTTAGATTCAGAGCTTTGTGGCTTTTTGGCAGCTTCATCATGCAGAATGCATTCAGGCAACTTGAAGAACGCAGTTTATCTGCTGAAGTGTTACACATGTGTTGGTCACCGATGATGGATCTGATTGCTTTAGCAAATGTCAACTGTGAGGTAAAGAGTCTGATCAAACATAATTATCCACCTGAAGGATTAACATAATTATGATGAGGTAGATTCTACACATGTATGAGTATGATGAGGTAGTCTGAACAAGTATGAGTATGATGAGGTAGAGTCTACACAAGTATGAGTATGATGAGGTAGAGTCTACACAAGTATGAGTATGATGAGGTAGAGTCTACACAAGTATGAGTATGATGAGGTAGAGTCTACACAAGTATGAGTATGATGAGGTAGAGTCTACACAAGTATGAGTATGATGAGGTAGAGTCTGAACAAGTATGAGTATGATGAGGTAAAGTCTACACAAGTATGAGTATGATGAGGTAGAGTCTACACAAGTATGAGTATGATGAGGTAGAGTCTGAACAAGTATGAGTATGATGAGGTAGAGTCTGAACAAGTATGAGTATGATGAGGTAGAGTCTGAACAAGTATGAGTATGATGAGGTAGAGTCTGAACAAGTATGAGTATGATGAGGTAGAGTCTACACAAGTATGAGTATGATGAGGTAGAGTCTGAACAAGTATGAGTATGATGAGGTAGAGTCTACACAAGTATGAGTATGATGAGGTAGAGTCTACACAAGTATGAGTATGATGAGGTAGAGTCTACACAAGTATGAGTATGATGAGGTAGAGTCTGAACAAGTATGAGTATGATGAGGTAGAGTCTGAACAAGTATGAGTATGATGAGGTAGAGTCTACACAAGTATGAGTATGATGAGGTAGAGTCTGAACAAGTATGAGTATGATGAGGTAGAGTCTGAACAAGTATGAGTATGATGAGGTAGAGTCTACACAAGTATGAGTATGATGAGGTAGAGTCTACACAAGTATGAGTATGATGAGGTAGAGTCTACACAAGTATGAGTATGATGAGGTAGAGTCTACACAAGTATGAGTATGATGAGGTAGAGTCTGAACAAGTATGAGTATGATGAGGTAGAGTCTGAACAAGTATGAGTATGATGAGGTAGAGTCTACACAAGTATGAGTATGATGAGGTAGAGTCTGAACAAGTATGAGTATGATGAGGTAGAGTCTGAACAAGTATGAGTATGATGAGGTAGAGTCTACACAAGTATGAGTATGATGAGGTAGAGTCTGAACAAGTATGAGTATGATGAGGTAGAGTCTACACAAGTATGAGTATGATGAGGTAGAGTCTACACAAGTATGAGTATGATGAGGTAGAGTCTACACAAGTATGAGTATGATGAGGTAGAGTCTGAACAAGTATGAGTATGATGAGGTAGAGTCTGAACAAGTATGAGTATGATGAGGTAGAGTCTACACAAGTATGAGTATGATGAGGTAGAGTCTGAACAAGTATGAGTATGATGAGGTAGAGTATACACAAGTATGAGTATGATGAGGTAGAGTCTACACAAGTATGAGTATGATGAGGTAGAGTCTACACAAGTATGAGTATGATGAGGTAGAGTCTACACAAGTATGAGTATGATGAGGTAGAGTCTGAACAAGTATGAGTATGATGAGGTAGAGTATACACAAGTATGAGTATGATGAGGTAGAGTCTACACAAGTATGAGTATGATGAGGTAGAGTCTACACAAGTATGAGTATGATGAGGTAGAGTCTGAACAAGTATGAGTATGATGAGGTAGAGTCTACACAAGTATGAGTATGATGAGGTAGAGTCTACACAAGTATGAGTATGATGAGGTAGAGTCTGAACAAGTATGAGTATGATGAGGTAGCGTATACACAAGTATGAGTATGATGAGGTAGAGTCTACACAAGTATGAGTATGATGAGGTAGAGTCTGAACAAGTATGAGTATGATGAGGTAGAGTCTGAACAAGTATGAGTATGATGAGGTAGAGTCTGAACAAGTATGAGTATGATGAGGTAGAGTCTACACAAGTATGAGTATGATGAGGTAGAGTCTGAACAAGTATGAGTATGATGAGGTAGAGTCTACACAAGTATGAGTTTGATGAGGTAGAGTCAACACAAGTATGAGTATGATGAGGTAGAGTATACACAAGTATGAGTATGATGAGGTAGAGTCTGAACAAGTATGAGTATGATGAGGTAGAGTCTGAACAAGTATGAGTATGATGAGGTAGAGTCTGAACAAGTATGAGTATGATGAGGTAGAGTCTACACAAGTATGAGTATGATGAGGTAGAGTCTGAACAAGAATGAGTATGATGAGGTAGAGTCTACACAAGTATGAGTATGATGAGGTAGCGTATACACAAGTATGAGTATGATGAGGTAGAGTCTACACAAGTATGAGTATGATGAGGTAGAGTCTGAACAAGTATGAGTATGATGAGGTAGCGTATACACAAGTATGAGTATGATGAGGTAGAGCCTGAACAAGTATGAGTGATGAGGTAGAGTCTACACAAGTATGAGTATGATGAGGTAGCGTCTACACAAGTATGAGTATGATGAGGTAGAGTCTACACAAGTATTAGTATGATGAGGTAGAGTCTACACAAGTATGAGTATGATGAGGTAGAGTCTACACAAGTATGAGTATGATGAGGTAGAGTCTACACAAGTATGAGTATGATGAGGTAGAGTCTGAACAAGTATGAGTATGATGAGGTGAGTCTACACAAGTATGAGTATGATGAGGTAGAGTCTACACAAGTATGAGTATGATGAGGTAGAGTCTACACAAGTATGAGTATGATGAGGTAGAGTCTACACAAGTATGAGTATGATGAGGTAGAGTCTACACAAGTATGAGTGATGAGGTAGAGTCTACACAAGTATGAGTATGATGAGGTAGAGTCTACACAAGTATGAGTATGATGAGGTAGAGTCTACACAAGTATGAGTATGATGAGGTAGAGTCTGAACAAGTATGAGTATGATGAGGTAGAGTCTACACAAGTATGAGTATGATGAGGTAGAGTCTACACAAGTATGAGTATGATGAGGTAGAGTCTACACAAGTATGAGTATGATGAGGTAGAGTCTGAACAAGTATGAGTATGATGAGGTAGAGTCTACACAAGTATGAGTATGATGAGGTAGAGTCTACACAAGTATGAGTATGATGAGGTAGAGTCTACACAAGTATGAGTATGATGAGGTAGAGTCTACACAAGTATGAGTATGATGAGGTAGAGTCTACACAAGTATGAGTATGATGAGGTAGAGTCTGAACAAGTATGAGTATGATGAGGTGAGTCTACACAAGTATGAGTATGATGAGGTAGAGTCTACACAAGTATGAGTATGATGAGGTAGAGTCTACACAAGTATGAGTATGATGAGGTAGAGTCTACACAAGTATGAGTATGATGAGGTAGAGTCTACACAAGTATGAGTGATGAGGTAGAGTCTACACAAGTATGAGTATGATGAGGTAGAGTCTACACAAGTATGAGTATGATGAGGTAGAGTCTACACAAGTATGAGTATGATGAGGTAGAGTCTGAACAAGTATGAGTATGATGAGGTAGAGTCTACACAAGTATGAGTATGATGAGGTAGAGTCTACACAAGTATGAGTATGATGAGGTAGAGTCTACACAAGTATGAGTATGATGAGGTAGAGTCTACACAAGTATGAGTATGATGAGGTAGAGTCTGAACAAGTATGAGTATGATGAGGTAGAGTCTGAACAAGTATGAGTATGATGAGGTAGAGTCTACACAAGTATGAGTATGATGAGGTAGAGTCTGAACAAGTATGAGTATGATGAGGTAGAGTCTACACAAGTATGAGTATGATGAGGTAGAGTCTACACAAGTATGAGTATGATGAGGTAGAGTCTACAGAAGTATGAGTATGATGAGGTAGAGTCTGAACAAGTATGAGTATGATGAGGTAGAGTCTGAACAAGTATGAGTATGATGAGGTAGAGTCTACACAAGTATGAGTATGATGAGGTAGAGTCTGAACAAGTATGAGTATGATGAGGTAGAGTATACACAAGTATGAGTATGATGAGGTAGAGTCTACACAAGTATGAGTATGATGAGGTAGAGTCTACACAAGTATGAGTATGATGAGGTAGAGTCTACACAAGTATGAGTATGATGAGGTAGAGTCTGAACAAGTATGAGTATGATGAGGTAGAGTCTGAACAAGTATGAGTATGATGAGGTAGAGTCTACACAAGTATGAGTATGATGAGGTAGAGTCTACACAAGTATGAGTATGATGAGGTAGAGTCTGAACAAGTATGAGTATGATGAGGTAGAGTCTACACAAGTATGAGTATGATGAGGTAGAGTCTACACAAGTATGAGTATGATGAGGTAGAGTCTGAACAAGTATGAGTATGATGAGGTAGCGTATACACAAGTATGAGTATGATGAGGTAGAGTCTACACAAGTATGAGTATGATGAGGTAGAGTCTGAACAAGTATGAGTATGATGAGGTAGAGTCTGAACAAGTATGAGTATGATGAGGTAGAGTCTGAACAAGTATGAGTATGATGAGGTAGAGTCTACACAAGTATGAGTATGATGAGGTAGAGTCTGAACAAGTATGAGTATGATGAGGTAGAGTCTACACAAGTATGAGTTTGATGAGGTAGAGTCTACACAAGTATGAGTATGATGAGGTAGAGTCTACACAAGTATGAGTATGATGAGGTAGAGTCTGAACAAGTATGAGTATGATGAGGTAGAGTCTGAACAAGTATGAGTATGATGAGGTAGAGTCTGAACAAGTATGAGTATGATGAGGTAGAGTCTACACAAGTATGAGTATGATGAGGTAGAGTCTGAACAAGAATGAGTATGATGAGGTAGAGTCTACACAAGTATGAGTATGATGAGGTAGCGTATACACAAGTATGAGTTTGATGAGGTAGAGTCTACACAAGTATGAGTATGATGAGGTAGAGTCTGAACAAGTATGAGTATGATGAGGTAGCGTATACACAAGTATGAGTATGATGAGGTAGAGTCTACACAAGTATGAGTATGATGAGGTAGAGTCTACAAAAGTATGAGTATGATGAGGTAGAGTCTGAACAAGTATGAGTATGATGAGGTAGAGTCTACACAAGTATGAGTATGATGAGGTAGAGTCTACACAAGTATGAGTATGATGAGGTAGAGTCTACACAAGTATGAGTATGATGAGGTAGAGTCTACACAAGTATGAGTATGATGAGGTAGAGTCTACACAAGTATGAGTATGATGAGGTAGAGTCTGAACAAGTATGAGTATGATGAGGTAGAGTCTACACAAGTATGAGTATGATGAGGTAGAGTCTACACAAGTATGAGTATGATGAGGTAGAGTCTGAACAAGTATGAGTATGATGAGGTAGAGTCTACACAAGTATGAGTATGATGAGGTAGAGTATACACAAGTATGAGTATGATGAGGTAGAGTCTACACAAGTATGAGTATGATGAGGTAGAGTCTACACAAGTATGAGTATGATGAGGTAGAGTCTGAACAAGTATGAGTATGATGAGGTAGAGTATACACAAGTATGAGTATGATGAGGTAGAGTCTACACAAGTATGAGTATGATGAGGTAGAGTCTACACAAGTATGAGTATGATGAGGTAGAGTCTGAACAAGTATGAGTATGATGAGGTAGAGTATACACAAGTATGAGTATGATGAGGTAGAGTCTTCACAAGTATGAGTATGATGAGGTAGAGTCTACACAAGTATGAGTATGATGAGGTAGAGTCTGAACAAGTATGAGTATGATGAGGTAGAGTCTACACAAGTATGAGTATGATGAGGTAGAGTCTACACAAGTATGAGTATGATGAGGTAGAGTCTGAACAAGTATGAGTATGATGAGGTAGCGTATACACAAGTATGAGTATGATGAGGTAGAGTCTACACAAGTATGAGTATGATGAGGTAGAGTCTGAACAAGTATGAGTATGATGAGGTAGAGTCTGAACAAGTATGAGTATGATGAGGTAGAGTCTGAACAAGTATGAGTATGATGAGGTAGAGTCTACACAAGTATGAGTATGATGAGGTAGAGTCTGAACAAGTATGAGTATGATGAGGTAGAGTCTACACAAGTATGAGTTTGATGAGGTAGAGTCTACACAAGTATGAGTATGATGAGGTAGAGTCTACACAAGTATGAGTATGATGAGGTAGAGTCTGAACAAGTATGAGTATGATGAGGTAGAGTCTGAACAAGTATGAGTATGATGAGGTAGAGTCTGAACAAGTATGAGTATGATGAGGTAGAGTCTACACAAGTATGAGTATGATGAGGTAGAGTCTGAACAAGAATGAGTATGATGAGGTAGAGTCTACACAAGTATGAGTATGATGAGGTAGCGTATACACAAGTATGAGTATGATGAGGTAGAGTCTACACAAGTATGAGTATGATGAGGTAGAGTCTGAACAAGTATGAGTATGATGAGGTAGCGTATACACAAGTATGAGTATGATGAGGTAGAGTCTACACAAGTATGAGTATGATGAGGTAGAGTCTACACAAGTATGAGTATGATGAGGTAGAGTCTGAACAAGTATGAGTATGATGAGGTAGAGTCTACACAAGTATGAGTATGATGAGGTAGAGTCTACACAAGTATGAGTATGATGAGGTAGAGTCTACACAAGTATGAGTATGATGAGGTAGAGTCTACACAAGTATGAGTATGATGAGGTAGAGTCTACACAAGTATGAGTATGATGAGGTAGAGTCTGAACAAGTATGAGTATGATGAGGTAGAGTCTACACAAGTATGAGTATGATGAGGTAGAGTCTACACAAGTATGAGTATGATGAGGTAGAGTCTGAACAAGTATGAGTATGATGAGGTAGAGTCTACACAAGTATGAGTATGATGAGGTAGAGTCTACACAAGTATGAGTATGATGAGGTAGAGTCTACACAAGTATGAGTATGATGAGGTAGAGTCTACACAAGTATGAGTGATGAGGTAGAGTCTACACAAGTATGAGTATGATGAGGTAGAGTCTACACAAGTATGAGTATGATGAGGTAAAGTCTGAACAAGTATGAGTATGATGAGGTAGAGTCTACACAAGTATGAGTATGATGAGGTAGAGTCTACACAAGTATGAGTATGATGAGGTAGAGTCTGAACAAGTATGAGTATGATGAGGTAGAGTCTACACAAGTATGAGTATGATGAGGTAGAGTCTACACAAGTATGAGTATGATGAGGTAGAGTCTACACAAGTATGAGTATGATGAGGTAGAGTCTACACAAGTATGAGTATGATGAGGTAGAGTCTACACAAGTATGAGTATGATGAGGTAGAGTCTGAACAAGTATGAGTATGATGAGGTAGAGTCTGAACAAGTATGAGTGATGAGGTAGAGTCTACACAAGTATGAGTATGATGAGGTAGAGTCTACACAAGTATGAGTATGATGAGGTAGAGTATACACAAGTATGAGTATGATGAGGTAGAGTCTACACAAGTATGAGTATGATGAGGTAGAGTCTACACAAGTATGAGTATGATGAGGTAGAGTCTACACAAGTATGAGTATGATGAGGTAGAGTCTACACAAGTATGAGTATGATGAGGTAGAGTCTGAACAAGTATGAGTATGATGAGGTAGAGTCTACACAAGTATGAGTATGATGAGGTAGAGTCTACACAAGTATGAGTATGATGAGGTAGAGTCTGAACAAGTATGAGTATGATGAGGTAGAGTCTACACAAGTATGAGTATGATGAGGTAGAGTCTACACAAGTATGAGTATGATGATGTAGAGTCTACACAAGTATGAGTATGATGAGGTAGAGTCTACACAAGTATGAGTGATGAGGTAGAGTCTACACAAGTATGAGTATGATGAGGTAGAGTCTACACAAGTATGAGTATGATGAGGTAGAGTCTACACAAGTATGAGTATGATGAGGTAGAGTCTGAACAAGTATGAGTATGATGAGGTAGAGTCTACACAAGTATGAGTATGATGAGGTAGAGTCTACACAAGTATGAGTATGATGAGGTAGAGTCTACACAAGTATGAGTATGATGAGGTAGAGTCTACACAAGTATGAGTATGATGAGGTAGAGTCTACACAAGTATGAGTATGATGAGGTAGAGTCTGAACAAGTATGAGTATGATGAGGTAGAGTATACACAAGTATGAGTATGATGAGGTAGAGTCTACACAAGTATGAGTATGATGAGGTAGAGTCTGAACAAGTATGAGTATGATGAGGTAGAGTCTGAACAAGTATGAGTGATGAGGTAGAGTCTACACAAGTATGAGTATGATGAGGTAGAGTCTACACAAGTATGAGTATGATGAGGTAGAGTATACACAAGTATGAGTATGATGAGGTAGAGTCTACACAAGTATGAGTATGATGAGGTAGAGTCTGAACAAGTACGAGTATGATGAGGTAGAGTCTACACAAGTATGAGTATGATGAGGTAGAGTCTACACAAGTATGAGTATGATGAGGTAGAGTCTACACAAGTATGAGTATGATGAGGTAGAGTCTGAACAAGTATGAGTATGATGAGGTAGAGTCTACACAAGTATGAGTATGATGAGGTATAATAATAATAATAATAAGACTTGTAATGCGCACATATCCACCCTGCTAGGTGTTCAAGGCGCAGAAATATAGTCTACACAAGTAGATGATACGGTAGAGTCTACACCGTAAGTAATCAATTGATAAAATTGAAACTGATCTTGATTGATGGAGTTGACACTATATACTCTTTATATTTGACAGGTCGTATTACAAAGATTAACATGGCAGAAGCAGCCTGTGTGGGTCTTACCAGCTCCCCCTGCTAGTGATGACATCAACCAAAATGTCAATACACTCGCATGGAGACCAGATGGGAAAGGTTAGTTAATTAGGTGTTAAAAGTCGTACAGATGAACTGTAGCGATTACACTAGTCTGATTGTAGATGTGATTTATCTACATTCAGCTGCTGACAAGTTCCGTCTTGGGGAACACACTGGAAGTGATTTATGGGGATCCCACTCTTTCCAGGTAGCGGCAGGGAAGGTGTGGAACGGTCTACCACATTCCATCAGAGCCATCCAGACTATATACACTTTCAAATCAACCCTGAAGACCCATCTTTTTTCTTTTTTTTTTTACATTTCAGTAACATTCACTTGACATTGAAATTTTTAATTTTTCTTGATCTTGGCACTGTTGGAGAACGACCAAGGGGGAACGTTTGTATTGAAGCAAGCGCCATGAGCATTTTTTTGTGGATACCGGCGCTATAGAAAACGTCATTATTATTATTATTATTATTATTATTATTATTATTATTATTATTATTATTATTATAAAGCTTTTCATATATTGTGCCATATGAGAACAATGTGTTTGTTTGAGTTTTAGGTGAATATTTATCACCATGTTGATAAAACATTCAATGAACTGTTTAAAATCAGTTAGGCCTATGTAAAAAGTGATGAAAAGGATTGAAGAAGCTGTGCAATTAATGATCAAATAATTTCTTTCTTTTCCAATTTATTTTCCAATCTGTGTGTAGTGCTTGCTGTAGGATATACAAGTGGTCAGATGCTTCTATGCAGTGTAGAGAATGCTGATGTACTACACACTGTTACATTGACATCAGCCATTACCTGTATGCAATGGGTTGCAGCAAGAGACCTGACGGAAGAATCTAAAGGCAGTGATAGGGATTTGTTTGAGGATGGAGCAGATATATTCTTGCCCAAGTTACCTCCTCTTGCAAAATTGTAAGTAATAATTAACCCACCAAACAAAGAGATTGACAAAATATGGAGACTGCCAATAGTAACGGTAGCTCAGTTGCTAGAGCACTGGCCCCTTTATCCGGAGATCATTGGTTCAAATCCTGCTTTAGTAAATTTGTCTTTATCCAGTCTCAAATCATTAACAATTACATGAGTTAACACATCATTACACATCAAATATAATCCTGAAATACTGTCACATCACATACAAAATGTACATGGAAAATTTTGTTGATTTAGTCTTACAACGTGTAAATGTTTTTTGTGTTTAGTGTCTAAGCTTGGGCGATATCTCGATATTATCAAAAAATCGCGATACCATTTCTTAAATGATTACCATATCGTCTAGATTTTTTTAAATCAAATTATAGGCAAATCGTGGTTTTGATGAAGTACAGGTACACGTATCACCATGTATTCCCAAATTGAGACGTCTTGCAACCACAAAGGGCTGTTTAAAAAATATAAAGTCCCAGAACCAACCGCAAGATTCCCCAATTGATCCCGAAATGACAGGGTTTCTTTGGGAAAAAAACATCAAAGTCTTTAGCGCCCAGGCGTCTCACACAGACACTACAGAAGTAATACAATTGTATCATTTTCCCCCTGTGTGTGGAGCCACCCAGGCAGTCTCACACAGACACTACAGAAGTAATACAATTGTATCATTTTCCCCCTGTGTGTGGAGCCACCCAGGCAGTCTCACACAGACACTACAGAAGCAATACAATTGTATCATTTTCCCGAGAGCCAGTGTCAGATGCAATTGTGTCTGCCAGGCAATACTGTCCGCTCCGGACACTTTTGCATATGCCATCGTGTCCGGGGCTATGCAAAAACCGTCCAGTGGACATGTACATGACTGAACAATTGTATGTGCGCGCGTAAGCAAGCGTGCATGCACTGAACCTACGTATATGCAGCATGAATATTAACATATTAATATGATTGCAGCAAATACCCACAGCCGAACATTTCCCATGTCATTCATGTGTACTTAGCTTGTAAAGAAATGGCGAATGTGTTCTGTCGACAGAATTTTAGAGATGAATCACAATCTAAACGAATATCGCGATATTTGTTGACAATACATTGTGGGATATTAAAAGCAATATCGCCCAAGCTAAATAGTGTCTTCAAAACCTACTTTATTATGGGAAATAAGTTGATTAGTTGCTGGTACAAGTTGCTAGTACACCTTATCAGGGTTTGAGAGTAAATCGTCAATATTAGCTCCCCGGCGAGGTATTGGAAGTTTACAAACTAGAATACTTACTGTTCACCTGAAGTAAACCATGTTATATTTGTTTTACTATACCTCATACTTATTCAGTTACTGATGTACAATATTTGGAGCAAGGGGAATTCACAACTGTGAACTAAAATGCATCCAGGATAGGTTTTTTCATGAATTTCTGCACTAAAAACACAAAAACTGACGGAACTTGTTCTGATTCATGTAAACGCATGGCTACAACACCCAGGGAACATTTCCACGGTTGTAAAGTGCATGACAAGTAGACTGTCATCTGGGCTGCCCCGGCAACAGTCTACTTATCATATGTATTTACCCTGCATGAATACTCGCATGCAGGCTTTGTAAACAGCAAAGATAGCATCTGGCACATGATGTTGAATGAACCAGTGAGAATGTATAGTAATGTTGTATGTCAGTATGTGGACAATATTGCAGGCTTTCTGATCAAAAGAGTCCAAAATGTCTGTGTTCTTCCACACTGTTGTTGGGCTTATAGCTGTCAAGGATTGGCCTAGTGGATCGGTCTATTCAATAACTGCTCAGGTATTGTTTAACTTGATTATTTACCTCTTCAAGTTTTTCTAATATGCATGAACTTGTGTCTTTCAATTATTGTAGACATTCAGCCAAGGTGTTTGCTGAAGACAATGTGGAGGATGCTAAAAGACTGAAGGGACAGAAGAGGTGTGAATATATCCCAAAATTCAGAGTTAATTATATTACTTAAAATATAGTTTCTGTGACATTACAAACATTAGGTATTTGGACATTAGAAAAAGTATACACGTATGGATTATGTTTTATGGTTCATGATTCATGATTCAGTACTCTGAGATGCTGTAACTGACATCTACGTAGGATGAATTAACCAAATCAATTTTGGAAGGGGAGTATATGTTGGTAATTCATCAGTAACCGTAATTATCTTTACCAAAAGAAGAAGAACAAATGTAGTAGAAGCAATCATGTTCTGACTTAGTAAACATTTCCCAAATGAGGTGACACCTCTTAGACATCCACACATCAAACACATTATGCATTGTTCCTGATACTTATACGTTTCTTTGCTTATTTGGCCCTTACCAAACCTGTGCTAAGTAGACAGTTGGTAGAGTGCATACTTGTTGATGTCCCCAAATGAATGTTTTTCAAAATGTCATTGTCAACTTACTAAAAGTGGACAGATTCAACTTTTTTGATCAAAACATGTGATTTTTTTAAACCTATTTTCACAACAAGTAGACACTGGATTTAGCTGAAACTTTCACATGTGACTTGCATTATGTTTTTATTGATAATTTAGCAAATAAATCTGCATTACCTTGACAAAAACCCAAGCTTTATAACATATTTCCTTTGCATGGAGTAAGCTTATGGGAGCCAACAATGTAATATCTCAGCTTGAAAGAAGTGGCTGAATTCGAGGCGAGATGCGTATCTTTGCTTTAGGCAGTGTTCTCCTTTAGGACAGTCTTTGTAGCACATAGAGAAAACAATGACATTCCTTTTTAGTTCAGTTATTTAATTTTATCAAAAATAGGCTGATGATAATATTTTTGTATGGTTTCAGGTTGAATGTATTAGTAGTTGGTTTAAATGAAGGAAAAATTCAACTATATGCTTATGGCATTGCTGCCATTGGTGAAGTGGACATGTCACAAGTCAGTCAACAAAGTCATTCTACTAAAGAGGTAAATACAACATCATGCTCTATCACCACTTTGTTATCCCCAGGTGACATCACCACTTTGTTATATCCCAGGTGATATCACCACTTGGTCATACCCCAGGTGACATCACCACTTTGTTATATCCCAGGTGACATCACCACTTTGTTATATCCCAGGTGACATCACCACTTTGTTATATCCCAGGTGATATCACCACTTGGTCATACCCCAGGTGACATCACCACTTTGTTATATCCCAGGTGACATCACCACTTTGTTATATCCCAGGTGACATCACCACTTTGTTATATCCCAGGACATCACCACTTTGTTATATCCCAGGTGACACCACCACTTTGTTATATCCCAGGTGACATCACCACTTTGTTATACCCCAGGTGACATCACCACTTTTTTATATCCCAGGTGACATCACCACTTTGTTATATCCCAGGTGATATCACCACTTGGTCATACCCCAGGTGACATCACCACTATGTTATATCCCGGGTGACATCACCACTATGTTATATCCCGGGTGACATCACCACTTTGTTATATCCCAGGACATCACCACTTTGTTATATCCCAGGTGACATCACCACTTTGTTATATCCCAGGTGACATCACCACTTTGTTATCCCCAGGTGACATCACCACTTTGTTATATCCCAGGTGACATCACCACTTTGTTATATCCCAGGTGACATCACCACTTTGTTATATCCCAGGTGACGTCACCACTATGTTATATCCCAGGTGACATCACCACTTGGGGAGGGGGGAATAACTTGAATGTGCATTCAGCTGTGTGCATTGTATGTACAAGTGATTCCTGAAGCTGAACTTTATTTTATTTTTTAACATGTTTATTTCTTTTGTTATTTTCTATATTTGAAGATGACTTGTGGGAGAATTACAACTGCAACCTTATCAAGAGACCTGTGCTCCCTTTCATTGGTAATGGAGTCTAGAGTTGACCAAGATCCTAACCCCACCGTTCATCTTCTGTCTGTGAGTTCTTTGGGATTTGCTGCTGTCTTTTAATCTATACAAAAACCAACCTGAAATTTAGGTTTATTCTTAGGAGAATTGAAAAAAAAGATTGATTTAAGTTTGTTATAACGTATGTAATTATGAATCGAGATGAATCAAAATGATTTGTTAGTGATTTGCAGCTTCTTAAAAGACACTGGACACTATTGGTAGATGTCAAAGACCAGTCTTCTCACTAGCTGTATCTCAACATATGCATACAAATAACAAATCTGTGAAAATTTGAGCTCAATCGTTGGCGAAGTTGCGAGATAATAATGAAAGAAAACAACACCCTTGTCACACGAAGTTGTGTTGGGTCAGATGCTTCATTTCAAGACCTCAAATTCTAATTAATATTTTGAGTAATTACCAATAGTGTCCACTGCCTTTAAGACAAAACAGTGGGTTGTTTGTTTTGTTTAGCTTGTTCCTTATTTTTGCAACTTAGGTGTCAGGGTAAAAACAAAATATATTGGATGAAAGCATTAAACATGGCTGGGCTGTTTGCAAGGTTTGTGGGTTGCAAGAAACCTTGTATTTACTAGGTTGTTATTTGAGAGTACAAGAAACATGCCTTAATCATGATATCATAGATGCACTTTGTATAGTTACTTTTTATTCTATGTTTCTTTGGCCAGCTTGACTGTGTGTTAATTTCTTCAAGGCGTGAGGAGCTAACCAAATTTGCTATTCAAAGTAGCAAAATATTTACGTTTCTAGAGGTAAGGAATACTAGAGAAAACTGTTTTAGAAATTGCTCGTACATTTTCGATATGAATGTAGTTACTTACATGTACAATTTCTAAAACATTCAAAATTGCCTTTGATTCTTCTATCATTATAGTAAAAGACCAATCAAGTTAAAGGCACTGGACACGTTTGGTAATTGTCAAAGACCAGTACTCTCACTTGGTGTATCCCAACATGTGCCTAAATTAACAAGCCTGTGAAAATTTGGACTCAATTGGTCATTGAAGTTGCAATAAAATGATGAAGAAAAAACACCCTTGTTGTACAAACTGGTGTGCTTCTGGCCAGAAGTCTTTTATTATTTTAGTGCGAAATAACCTCTTTCTCAAAAACTACGTTACAGCAGAGGGAGTCATTTCTCACAATGTTTTATACTATCAACAGCTCTCCATTGCTCGCTACCAAGTAAGGTTTTATGCTAATATATATTTTGATTAACTACCAAACATGTACAGTGCCTTTAATCTTCCCTTTAAGTTACAATAATAATAATAGTTATAATTAGTCTATTTTTATAGGTCTCCCCTTTGCCATCTGAGCCATCTTGTATTTTACTTGTAGGCTATTGTGTGAAATGTCAGAGAGCAGTTTGGAAGAGTTTCTAGGTGTTGCTCTGCAATATTCAGCCACGTACATCAAAGATCCTTTTCTTAACAGTGGCTTCTTCAAGGTGCATTACACAACACACAGGACCAACAAATTTATGCCCTCAAACCAACACTCTGTTGATGAGAACGTTAGACCTTGAAGCTGGTGCATTAGACCACTTAGCTATGACATGCCACAAAGGCCATTATTAGTTTACCGTTTACCGACTAACTGCATTTGTAAAGGAATGACGCCTGCATAATTTTTCATTTTCAAATGTATACTAACTAAGAAAAATGAGGTATGGAACTTCTTACTGCACAATAATAAAGCTAATGTATGATTTTACTGTAGTATCTGAGTGCAACCCTACGCTCTGTGTCAGAGGCTAGAGAAGACATCCTGTTAGAGATTGAAACCAAATTGACCAAGTACGCAGAAGTAAGTCAATCATATTAAAGAAGCGCTTCAGTTTAAATCATCTTATAATTGAATTTGTCGCTCCTTTAAAGAAAAAATCATAGTGATTATTGTAATAACTTATTCTGAAGGACTGGTAGTGCATTATTAATGTTTGAAAAATGTGCAGATGATCTATCTGATGTTGGGTACATTTGTTTTTATTAAAAGGATGCTGTATGATTATGATACACTTAAAAATAATGTATCAATAATTGATGTTAATATAAACCAGTTTCTTGTTTGATAACAGTTAAGGAAACCTTGTGTGTTTGGGTGTGCTTGCGCTAAAGTTTTAGTTAGTTTGTATTTCTCCTGTAGAAGTTGGTTTTTACAAACAATAATAAACAAGTTTTATGGTATCCATACAATTATTTTCTTAATATTGGATGACGGGTTCTTAACTCTCAAGTGTTGCATATTCTGACCACAATCCAAACAAGGCAAAACTGTAGTTGCCTTTACTCACATAGACATTAGTTTCCTTCTTTTTTTCTCCTTAAACAGCAAAAGAAAACAGCAGGAAGCGTACGTGATGAATTGCTTCAGCTGCTGTTATGGGGGCGTGCTAGTCCTGAGCTTCAAGCTTTCTTACTGCATGAATTAACAGAAAAGGGAATGAAGAAACTAGGACAGTCTGTTGAGAACTCATACTCAAATATACAAAAACTGGTCCTGAAGCACATACACAGGTAGGTTAATGCATATCATGTTGTTCTTGTTGGTGTTCAGAACTTGTTGGCATTGATTGATATCTGCTATCTCTCAGACTAGCTCACAAATCCATCAGGGTCTTTTCTTTGCATCTCTTATTGGTCCTTGATCCACTTCAAGACAATGTTATCAACAAAAAGCTTAATACATGCAGTACAGGAGTTCATCTTGTTTCCAGTGTCTTCTTTGGTATCAAACACAGAAGAGGGCCCAGTAAAGTATCCTGCAGGGCATAGTACTTGGCCTTGTGGCGCAAACACTCAACCAAAGATTCCCAATCTACAACCATTGTCTGTATCCAAGTTGTGAGATAACTGATGATCCATTCTAGTGTCGGTTTCTTTTGGTTCCATCTTTCACCCTTCTTAAAGATGACAACTTGTAGTAGCTTTTGGAATTATCATCTTGAAAGAGTGGAACAAAATATAATTGTTGTACAGTATGAGGTGCAAAGAATAAATATGTTAATTGACTGATTGGGAAGTTTGGTATTGTTAGCAACTATTACTTTGTTGTGCATAGTTTGAATGTTGTGTTTTATTGACTGTGACAGCGTTGGTCGGTCATTGGTGTATCATCTAAGTGAATTGAAGGGAATGTCATTATGGTATGATAAGTATGGAGTCATTGGCCTGTCACCTCCTGCAATACAAGGTAAGCAAAATAACTGCTACATTCCAACAACTTACCTCAAAATGTATGCATGCACTTATAAAATATCTTAGCTTTGTTAATTTGTTTTTCTTTTGTAGTGAAAAGAGTGCCTTTTACTGACTTTTAATGAGCCCCTTTTAAAGACTGTTCAGGTTAAGGAGAAAACAAATGCAATTTTTCAAGCACCCTTTCACATTTTCTGTGACTATTAAGTAAATAATTTGAATCACATCAAGTGTAATTGGCATGTGAATCTGTACTTAGCAGGATCATCAGGTAATTGAAGCCAATAATGGACTTGATGTTCACAACTTTGAAGTAGATGATGGGACTAAAACTGATGCTGTGACTTATGTCCTTAATTCTAGATGCAATTGGTGCAGTAGGATCGTTCATGCTGAAAGCAAGTGAGCTCTTACAGTGAGTATTTTCCCTGCTTATTTCAGGCCTATGAGACTTCCGCTTTTTACATGGAAATCCGTTTTTGTTTTCCCGATCTAGAGTTTTTACTCGAGGGCTCCGCTTTTTCTGTCTCCGCCGTGGCTGGCCCGCCTTTTTTTTTCTTTTTTCGCCCAACATCAAGCAGCAAGGACCTGGCATCGGGAAGAACTTTAATCCCGATTTAATTTTGACATGTGAGTCGGAGGCTAGACCCTGTAAAATGCTCTGCGTTAGTCTTTAATTAAAGCCGTCAACAGATTTGCAGTCTTGAGGCTGGTATCCCAATACCAATTTCATGTTTTTTTTATTTGATTGTCCAATACACACATGTATACTGTTTAATTAAATTTGGGTTAAAAAGTAAACAGTTGCAACCCCTTTAAGGTGATCCCTTTTTGCTGCCGCTTCCAGATTTGATTGTAAACTTGGGTGTGATACCTGACTACATGGCAGTTATAGGCTGTATTGCTTCTGACTGGCTCCCCGGACAAAGATGTTGACAAAATAGAGTGCCAGCATATTAATCCAGAGGTCATTGGTTTAAGTCCTGCTCTTGCCAATCTTTCTTTGTTTAACCGCAAATTATTTAAAATATTTACCCAGTCTTGTGATGTATATTACATGTATCTAACACACCAATCAGCATTAGACTAAATTCATAAATACCTCAGACAGTTTCGCTATTCCTATTGGTGGAGAGCGCGTGACCAGTAAAAAATGTTGAAACATGGGCGTGACACGCGAGCTTGCACCTGTGCTTATTAGACAGTTTCTTCATTCCTATTGGTCGAGAGCAATGGCCAGGACAGTTGTGCCACATCACGCGATACGCGCTACGCGCACAGCATTCCCTTATTAGGTATTGTTTACCCGAGGGCCTTACCATTTCATAGCTGGAGGGGTGTTGTGTTGAAAGAAATCTTTGAAAAATTAAAAATTTTGCATTTATTTTACTTTTTGACAAAAAAGTGTTGACGTATATTAACCGAAAAGGTATTTATGAATGGGAATCAAATAGTGTTGAATCGGTTTTCAATTAGTGGTTTAAACCCGCCGAGTCCTGGTTCTTGATAATTTACCTCGACTTCATCTTGATAAAATGATCAAGAACCAGGCCTCGTTGGGTTTAAACCACTAGTTGAAAACCTCTTCACCACACATTGATTCCCTTATTAAGAACACACCCTTATTAAGATAAGGAATCATGAATAAATGTGCATGTGTTTGTTGTATGGTATTTCATTATTATTCATTGCATTTTTGATTGAAACATTATTCATGGTACTTTCACATAGTGTACATAATGTGTGATGTATGTGTTTCATTTTTGGCTGACCTGGATACAATTTGTGATGTGTTTTTGTTGCAGGGTTTTAGACACAAGTTTAAAGAATTTCAAGGCCTTTTTCCGTTGGCTGTATGTGGTAATGATGAGGCTATCAGAAGAACCAGTTCCAAATGCTTTGAACAAGGTACATTATATGGATACCAATTAACTCAAACATTGCATGTATCTCATGAGCACGCATTATAATCCAGCCAATCATGCCAATAAGTGTACATTTGTCTATGTTGAGGAATGTGTACACAGGATGTCAGTACACTATACACCCCATAGCATGACACAAGTTATGTATGTCCCAAACATTTGTCTCGTTATTACATTTGACTACATCTTACGTGAATGATAATATTATATCTGAACTCAAAATGACTTTATTCATGGTGAAGAAGTGTTTCGATTACAATTCAGTCACTAAAAAACATCTTATACTTTAGAGCCCTAAGTGATTGTGTTAAAAACATTGTGGTTAATAACTATTTATTCTTTTACCCAACCAATAAATAGGTCAGACAGAGAGACATTAACTTCATTGCAGACTTTCTGGCCGAAAATTTTGCCGAAGACATTGGTGTAAGTGTTTGCTATTATGTGCGGTAGTTGTGACAATTTGGTTTGATTAGTGATCAAATGATTCTACCAAACATTTCACAATACTTGATGTTAGGCTTTGCAATGCAATGCAAGTATTTTTCAAGTACACCATTTGAACAATCTCTTAGTAGAGGTGTTAACCTTGAGAATAGCTAGTTGGTTGGTCTACTGTTTCTAGTGTGCTCTGGTAGGTGTCAGGAAGCCAGACAGTCAGTAGATATGGTGTTTGCCTCATTCATTGAGAGCAGTGCAAGAAACTAGCAGGGACTCAAACAACACAAGGGACATGTACATGATGTGATGAAAGGCAAAATAGACAAGTCCCCAATCATCAAACATTTAAGTACCACACCAATGGGAAAAACACCAAACTCATTACACCGGTCAAGAGCTTGTTTCATTAACACATGCAGGAAGAAATTAAAAACAACAAACACAACAAAGTACCACAAGACAAAGGCTTCATAATTAGAAACATATAGCAGAGACATCACTCATCCAAATCCACAGATCAACTGACAAACTCCGCTGACACCAGTTTGATACAGCTGACCCACCCCAGTGAGCACCAACTACAACAGTTCAAGCTCATAATTGGATCCTTATAACATCACAACCTTCTCCAGTACTCTCCGGCTTCCTAACAACTACCACAGCATACTAGTCATAACGTTGAGAATATACAACCAGCTTTTTAAACACCTTGACTAACGGATGTTTTACATGGTGTACGTATTTCTTAGTATTTCACAGAGCCAATATCATACCTAATGGAAAATTGCTTTTGTTTAGTTATTATGGTGGAATTATTGATCTTATTTTTTTATCAGAGCTTGTGGACCATCTGAACTTTATAGTCTTAGATTATAGTGTAACATGCCATGTTAACATAAAATGTAATGGATTTGTAGATTTTTTTAAACACAAACTTCCAATGTGTCAAGTCTCATTATGTATTCTAATTATGTACAGTTCAGCTTGTGTGCTAATGGTAAAAAATAACTTCAACAACAAAAGAACAAAAGGAGGCACTTCAACATTTAAATAATTCATATCCAGCCAACATTGGGCATTGCATTTTGTATACCGTACGCTTCATTTTTAAAATGCTTTTATGGATTAGTAAAAACTGCATTCATTATATTGTTTGTACACGTAGGTTTATTTGGACCAGACATAATGTGGTAATATAAGACCAGATCCTAAAGTAAGAAAACATATTTAACTTAAACTTGATACTTACATTACTGGAGTCCCTATACCGTTAGTAAGTTCTGTGAATGCTTTCTATTTACCTGTATGATAGGGTTCACACCAGCTAGAGAAGCAATCTGGGTTCACTTTGGAACGAGTTGGCCAATATCTGAAAAGGGAAGATCTACAGTTTCCTCTGACTTCATCAGTTAATGTTGAATCCTGGCAGTCCTGTATCTCAACAAGTCCCAACCTGAATAGCAGTCAGCTTGTATACAAACATCAACCACATAAATCACTTGTACAGTTATTTGAATCCATGAAAGAATCAATCTACACTGCCCTCAGTAAACCAGCCGTAAGTAGTTTAATCTCAAAGTAATTACATAACAAATGGTCAAATCATATTTAAAGACACTAGACACTATTGGTTATTGTCAAAGACTAGTCTAAGTCTTCACAGTTGGTGTATCTCAACACTTGCATAAAATAACAAACCTGTGGAAATTTGAGCTCAATTGGTCGTCGAAGTTGCGAGATAATAATGAAAGAAAAACATACTTGTTACACGAAGTCGTGTGCTTTCAGATGCTTGATTTTGAGACCTCAAAATCTAATTCTGAGGTATCGAAATCAAATTTATGTTAAAATTACTTCTCTCTCGAAAACTACATTCCTTCAGAGGGAGCCATTTCTCACTATGTTTTATACTATCAACAGCTCTCCATTACTCGTTACCAAGTAAGTTTTTATGCTCACAATTATTTTGAGTAGTACCAATAGTGTCCACTGCCTTTAATATATTAATTTGGGTTTTTACCCATACACCAATGTGTGTTAGCACTGTAT
This sequence comes from Asterias rubens, assembly GCF_902459465.1. NCBI lineage: Eukaryota > Metazoa > Echinodermata > Asteroidea > Forcipulatida > Asteriidae > Asterias > Asterias rubens. The sequence goes on along the minus strand of NC_047070.1, from coordinate 13,087,600 downwards.
ACTCGGTACTTTCCAGAGTCCTGAAAAAAATATCACAGGCATATAACTCGGTTGGCATTCAGACCCACGACCCTTGCAATTCTAGAGCAGTGTCTTACCAACTAGACTACCGAGATTATCTGGTAGCTAGATATATATATAACTAAATATATCACGTTTTTCATATATCACACGGTTTTTTTTTTTTTTGGGGGGGGGGCTAAGGACCTTGTAGACATTTGCATGGGACATCATCTCTTCAATCTTCTGGTATTACTGTTATAGTTGTGTAATTGGGCCAAGTTACTGTACGCTCGCATTTTGACTGTGACATCACAAAGGGCCCCTGGTGGATCCCACGGGTACCCCAAAGCATCCTGAAATTGACCCCAGGACGCATCAAATCAGCAGAGTGCGGGCACCACTCAATGTGAAAACATGGCAGCCCCCTTAATCCAAGATGACCGTTAAGGATTATTATAGTATAAATGTAATGTACCAAGAAACTACTGTTGCAACAGTTATAGTACACTGGTTGAGACTGGTCCAGTGCATTGCGTGTACATGGTTTTACCCTAAACCAATCACGGGGCTGAACCTATGGATGCTTGTTATAAAAGGTGCTACCAATCAATGCATCTGAAACAGATTTTGAGAACCATGCTCTGTCTACAGCTAACTAGTACATGTACATGTCAGTAACCATAAACTAAAGCTTTGACATTGAAACTGCTAGGTTTTCCTTGCTATTTTCATTGTCTTTTTCAATGAGAGAAGCAGTGAGATTATAGGTAACAACTTTCAATCTGCAAAGTACTGGTTTTGTTCAACAATATTAAAATGACAGCACATATAATTTACTGTTTGACCAATACGTAGAAAGAAGGTGACCAAATAATGATATAATGATCTTGAGATGCCATTAAACTAAGACAAAACAATACATTCTGCGCCTTGAACACCCAGCAGGGTGGATATGTGCGCATTACAAGTCTTATTATTATTTATTATTATTATTCACCATCTCAGATGGAACACATTGGTGGTCTCTGATTGCTGTTCCAGATCGTAGTTTCAACTTACTGCTAAGGCGAGGTCGTTTAAACAGTTTAAATAGCTGGTGTTCTCATTCCAGTCAGTATTTATTGATTCCTCAGAAGATGTTGTGTGATGATCCTATGTTTTGATATACTATTTGCTAGGTTGCTGTTGGAGGGTCGATAAGATGTTGTGATTTGTTGCCATTATACACTCCTGACACACCTAAAGAAAGCAGTGAGGTTCATCAGCCTCTTACTGTATCTAAGTGAGTATTTCTTTCCTAACTCAATCAACATTTCAAGGAACAACACTACATTATTGCATTGCTCACTTTAACTTCCTCATTGAGGGTATAGCAGGAGAGTGGGGTTGGTTCTTCAATCAAGGCCAGGATCTTTGGGCTCATACTTTGACAATAAGACATCAAGTCGACTGGAAAGTTATTAAGTCGTTGGGTCTGCATGCTCAAAAGCCTACGAGAAGAAGAATTACAAGCGCTCATATTAGACATTCTAAATTGTCTATTGACTCCAAGGACAGCAGAGATTGTGACTAGATTTCTTTTGCCCTTTGCAATGCCCACTCCATACGAAATAAGACGACAATGTGTTCTTCATATATTCTTGAGAACTCAGTCGACCTGATGATAATAACCGAAACTTGGCTCTCCCAACGTGACGAGGTTGTAATCGGTGAAGTTACCCCACCTGGTTACAAATTCTTGAGCCTTCCACGCAGTTCGAGTTCCTTTGGTGGTGGCTTGGGAGTTATATTCAAGGAAGAACTTGGTCTGCGATCCTACACTACTGGATACAATTTCCGAACCTTCGAGCATGCATGTTTCACAGACAAGTGTGTACTACTTTGCAATCTACAGACCCCCACCCTCCCCAAGAAACGGCTTTACAACTGCAGAATTCCTCTCGGAGTTTGATACATTTGTGGACTTCGTGAACTCTTTGAACAGTAAGTTAATCATAGCAGGGGATTTTAATCTGCATGTGGATGTCCCTACAAAGAGTGACGTTTCACATTTTCTGACTACTGTCTTGAGTGCTAGTTTGACTCAGCATGTCATTGGCCCAACCCATGATCTTGGCCATACCTTGGACCTTGTAATATCTAGGGAAAGTGATCATCTTATTACTGACTGCCACATATGTTCACTGCTGTCTGACCATTTTGTTGTTAGCTGCACAGTTCAGTTAACAAAGCCACAACCTGTGAAAACAACAGTTACCACACGCAAGCTAAATCGAGTCGACTGTGAATCCTTCAAATGTGATTTGCTGCCACGTTTTCAGTCCCGAAACTGTTCAAATATTCAGGAGCTTGTTGACCTCTACGAAAATTCCATCGGAGAAACTCTTGATTGTCATGCTCCTCTTAAGACATCTGTACGCTCTAATAGACCTTGCCAACCATGGTACAACAATGAAATCCACGTGGCACGTCGAGAACGTCGTCAACATGAGCGAAACTGGAGGAAATCAGGATTTCAGGTTCATCGACAGCTCTATGTGGATCAGCGCAAACGTGTAAATGACATGATGGACCAGGCCAAACAAGATCACTACAGGAAAGAGCTTGAGGGGGCTGACACCAAGACAGTCTTCAAGAAAGTAAATACTCTTTTGACAAACCTGTCAAGACTTTACCTACCTACGATTCTGCTCAGGTACTTAGCAACGGATTTGCTACATTCTTCGCGGGTAAAGTTGCCAAAATTTATGATGGCATTGAAATAGAAATAGAACTGGCTAATTCTCATTCGATCCCTGAACCACAGCAACCTCGAACTAATGAACTTGCCTGCACAATGTCCGAGTTTGATCATGTTACCGCGGTTGACATTCAGAAATACATCATGAAGACTCCAGCTAAATCATGTCTGCTGGACCCAATACCTACATGGTTCATCAAGCAGAATGTACGCATGTTCGTTCCCGTCATAACTCAGATTGTTAACTGCTCTATCAACTCCGGCACCTTCCCAGACTCACTGAAGCATGCCATCATCACTCCTGTCATCAAGAAACAATCTCTTGATCCAAATGAGCTAAAGAACTATCGGCCAGTATCCAACATCACTTACCTGTCTAAAATCATTGAGAAACATGCCGTTAACAACATTGCTAGATACTTGACTGTTAACAACCTCAGAGAGCCATTACAATCAACATATAGGCCTGCACATTCCACCGAGTCTGCATTGCTGAAAGTCAAAAATGACATCATGGAACTTGTTTCTAGGCGCAAAGGTGTGTTTTTGGCCCTGTTAGACCTCAGTGCGGCATTTGACACCGTTAACCACCGCATCTTGCTAAACAGGCTCGCGGATGAAATGGGATTGGAGGGTAATGTGCTCAAATGGATTGGGTCCTACCTTTCTGGAAGAACAACCAGTGTATGTATTGACGGCTCGTTTTCTCAACGTCTTGACTTGAAATATGGCATACCACAAGGATCGATAGTGGGGCCCCAACAGTTCAACATCTACATTACTCCAATTGGCAACATCCTGCGTAAGTACAACCTTCAGTTTCACATCTACGCAGATGATATACAAGTGTATTCTTCTTTCGACCCCGGCAACCACAATTCCATGATATCTGCACTCTCACAGATGTCGACATGCATTGATGAGATCATGTCTTGGATGATTGTCAACAGGCTCAAGCTCAACGAGGAGTTCCTTGTGGTAATCTCTGATCACCTTAAGCACCTCCTGCCTGCAGTGACTCTCCGTATCGGTACCAAGATCATCCAGCCCTCTGAGAGTGTGCGCAATCTCGGTATTGTGTTTGACACTTCCTTGAGTATGAATGCTCAAGTAACATCCCTGTGCAAAGGTCTCAACTACCAGATGCGCAATATCTCTAGAATCAGAAGATGTCCGTGCTCTGATTCTTACCAGGCTTGACTATGGTAATGCCTTGCTGTTTGGGTCCAACTCAACAGACATACAGCGACTCCAACGGCTACAAAACTGGGTTGCTAAACTTGTCTGTCGTGCCCCAAAGCATGACCATGCCACACCATACTTACAAGATCTTCACTGGCTGCCGATTAGGGAGAGGATAACCTTCAAGATCTTGGTTTATGTGTATAAATGCCTTAACAACACAGCTCCTGGCTATTTATCCTCTTGCCTGTCTCTCAATCGGCCTGGGCGCTCAAGTCTACGCTCAGCATCCGACACTACTCGCCTCATGGAACCTAACTCAATCAAGCTTCTTAAGTCGGCCTCAAGTCGCACATTCTCACATTTTGCTCCACACACCTGGAATGCACTCTCCCCCTCAATCAGGAAATCCGACTCTCTTCTAACATTTACGAAGTGTATCAAACATTCTCTATATCCTATCTAATGCGCTGCGTTCTTGACGTAGTGGCGCTATATAAATGCCCTATATGTATGTATGTATGTAATGATGTTATACAGTTAATACAGGTATTGTAGTCTTATAAGAACTTTGTTAATGACACATTTCAGGACACATTAGAGTCCCCTAGTGTAAAGTATGGATATATAAAATTAATTCCTTCATTACCTATCTGAAGATGTCACCACATTTTCCTGACATAGCATACAAAAACTGGTGAACTTGTATAGCACCCTATCATGCATGGAAAGTCATTGTACTTTTGTATATGAATGCATTTAACTACAAGTAATATGATGGTGAGTAATAATTAGTTATTGAAGTGTAGTCAGTTCATAAATTTAGCCTAAGTCTGGTTGTGTAACATCTACAAAATTAATATCTTCTGAACTATAAGTCACAGAGTTTTAACATCTACCTCGTAATTAAAAAACATGACCCTCTTTGACCTTTACTTGTAAGCTCTAAAATTTAAAATCAATATCTTCCAAGAGCTTAAAGATTTCTTTTTGGTATTATGACCAACTTAAAATAGTTGTTGAGTGTAATGACATGTCATGTTGTCTTCAACAACAGAAACCCCAGTGTTTGTTAAGCTAAAAAAACATGTCTAGTCTCTTTTAGAATGTTTTTTTGTGACAGATACTGCCATACTGAGATGCCGTGTTTTTATACTGTATTGATGATGCATCAAGCACCAACTCAGGTTATTTATCTGATACGACAACCCAACCATCAAGCAGGGTAAGGTGGTTTCATTCAGCATTTCAACTTTTTTTTAGAGGATAGGATAATGGGCCTGGGGTTTTCCAGGATTAGAACACATCGATCAATATTCAATGCTTGTTGCCTTCTAGGCACATGGTGGTGGTGGTTCTGCAAAAAAAATGTGGTGCAAAAACTTGTCATTTCGATCAGTATTCTTTGAGTGTCTTCAGGACAAATAAATTCAAACAAAAATTATCAAAAACATTTAATTGTGACACCATCAGTTTTTTTCAGAGTCACTACCCACATCAGTTTACAATCAATGTTATCACATTGTCAATAGAGTCACTGCAAACTTCAATTTCCACTAACTATTGTTTCATGGACATATTTGTATGATTGGTATGTAGCAAGGCTTTTCCCCTGAGTAAAGGCACCTCTATGAGAGAAATTATACTGGAACATTTCAAGGGGCACTAAAGCAATGAGTTTGTTTGTGGAGGCAATTGCCTTGATCTTCTCTGTGGATGTATTGGGCCTTGGTGTTCAAACCCTAAATCCTCATTACATGTAGGTGGTACTGTGAGGCAGTCAATCAACTTGTATTAGTTTAGTGACCGTGTATAATAACTTGTTCAATTGTTTGATATGTACACAGGGCGCAGTATGAAGCTGGAGTTATCTGTTTGTATTTCTCTGTTCTTGGTGCTAGTAATGCTAATGATAGCACTGCTTCTCAGTACTCTAACAGGTAAGATACATCTCTCACACCTAATTCATATCTTATTGTCATGTTACATACATATTCACTTTATTGAAAATTTTGTGGTGAACAGCAACAAATTGATTAGAACAAGATTTTAACCCAAGACCTCCAAATTTATGTGCCAGCTCTCTACCAACTTAGCTACAATGTATCTAGCCTTATATTTATAGGATTTGAGGCATTGCATGGTGAGGTATTATGTATATTTGGTTTGCGGTAGCACCATGTGTGTATCTACTTGCCAGGTAGAGTTTGTTCTTAGAGAACTGTCTTGCTTTATTCTACTGCCGCTGAGCCTTATATTGGCGGTTTCCCTATTGTGTCAATATTAAGGATTGCCAGTAATCAAAAGTCATTCATCCTTATATTGCTGTACAACCATAGATCTCACCCAAGTTAACAAAACAACCTAATTGTAATTGTATTACTTTGTTTATTGTAAACTAAATCAAGTGATGGTATACAAAGTTAAAAATAGAAAAATGATTCATAGAATCAAGTACTGGTTATGTCAAGTGAAAAATAGAATACCTATTATTTATAGCCAGGGTTGTGATGGCAACTGGCAAGGCTGGTAAAGTGACAAATATAAAGTACTTTTGGCAAGCCAAATTTTATAATCTTTGGCTGCCTTGTCATGGTTTTTTAGTGAGGAATGCGGGTTTTATTTTACAGTTCTCACCAGTTCTCATGGGTGTATGTGATAAATAATAAGCTGTACAATAAGATGCATAATTTCATGGTTGCATTGTTCGCTAGTTTGAAAAGGATTTGACTTTCCGCATTGTCAGAATTGTTTACTACAATCCATTACGGTCCATTTAAACATTAGATGTAACCAGCATGAAGTGTTAGATGCAGCATTCTTTGATGACCATACCCTGACTGTGTTACTACAAGAACAATGGAGTGGGCCAGACAGTGTGGCAGTTGTATGCCAGCTTCCATTAGGACCTCTAGCCGATCACACATTTTTGCCTCTTACTTCACAAGATGTACCTCTGGATCAAAGACCACAAATGTAAGTTATTTTTGTCTTTTCATGTTATAATATATAATATATAATAATAAAAACAATGTATCATGTGTGTAGCGCATTTGGGCCAATAACGATCCTTTAATCTTTCTCAGCTCCCTGGGGAGATGACACACGGTGCTTAAATTACCGCGCTCTAAGCTAATCATTCACAAGAACCATCTCGGCCCTCACAGGTACCCATTTTACCCCTGGGTAGAGAGATACAATGGTTAAGTGTCTTGCTCAAGGGCACAAGTGTCACAACTGGGATTTGAACCCATCACATCCCGATGACTTAACCACCAAAACTTGAGTCTGATGCTCTTATCTGCTCGGCCACGACACCCCAACAATAGATAACAATGGATACGATTTTTAGATTAAACTTGCATTTACAACTATGTATAAAATCTCTTTTCTCTGAAAAGAGCGGGTGTAGTCTCAACGTTTTGAAGAGTAAACTCTGCTCGGATATTGGAATACCTTAACGGGTTGTGGACTTTTTCATATATACAGTGATATACATGTAATCACTATGTGAAATTTAAGTGGTCATATTATGTTTAAGAACTGCCTCAAGTCCTCCAGTACAGTTGGACCTGAGATCAAAAGAGATCCACACAATGTAGGGACTTGAAACACTGATACCACGTGGGGTTTTCACCAAGTATTGAGGATGGTGCACAAAACAAGTGAATGTCCACAGAGTGTATGTACCATAGAGCTGGGTGTATGGGGTGTTTTCCCATTCGAACCAAGGTGTTTGACAGAGCGGAGCTGTCCTCCCTTTGAAATTATGTACAAAACCAGTGTGAATCTTGCTTAAAACAAATTCCAAACAATGGGAAAACTGCACCAACTATCAAAAAATAAGATTAATCTAAGCGGGGTATTTTGTTTTCTCCTAATATGCTTGTTTTATTGTGTCAAATTATTGGGTGACAATTTTCTCACAAATCCCAGTAATTCAGCCTGAAACACATCTCAGAATATTAGTTTTTGTATAATGTCTACAAAAAAGTAAGCTTAGAGTTTAAATTGGTTGAGCCTTAAAGATTAAAACACATTCAAACTTGAACTTTTTTATAGAGCAGACAATCAACTTAGATATTTGTTTAGCGTTTAGTTTGATGGATGAAACCGTTCAATATGTTGCTTTCAATATAATGTTCAGCAAATGTTTTTTACAGAAGTAAAGTTGATGCTGGATTGTACGTTAGCCACTGTCGACGTCTCGATAACATCAAAGCGAGTATATTTGCTGTTAGTGGTTCTAGGAAGGTATCATGTGTGGTGAGTTTACATTCTGTGAATCCTAATATAGCGTACCTAAATGCTTAATAATAATAATAATAATAAAAATAATATATGTTCTATTTCTCGAAACCTGCAGACCTCAGTACCTGCAGACCTTAATACCTGCAGGCCTCAATAAATTGTTATTGTCAAATGCGCAGCCGAGTTGGATATGAGACGCAGACGCGCTATTTTTTTTGTATTCACCTCGCGCTTGTGTGATAACTTATAGTTTTATCGAACGAGCTTGAAATTGTCATACTTTTATTCAGGGGTTTACAGGATTACACTGTATGTTTAGTGGTACAGTGTGGGAACAAAACACAATAATGCTTTGAATGAAGTCATCCACATCGCAGGCTTCCGAGGGTTTTTAGATCACTATTTGTCGCCGTAATTGTTTCATTTCGGGATTCGGTGCTGGATTGTCGCCAAGCAACAACAAGGAATGGATTTTCTGTATTTTATTTCATACCTACATACAAAAATTACGTGGTCCCAAAGTGGGGGCTACGGTTTTGAACAATTTAAGCAATCATCCCACGGTCTAACAGTTTATTAAAAAATAATCAACAATTAACACCAGCCACTGACTGTCAACTGCACAGCTTTACATTAAGAATTGGAATGTGGTGAATCATTACCTCCCACATTGAGTAACTATGGACAAATTTGGTCCATTATGTGGTTTAATTATATTGCAAATATAAATGACCAATGTTTTTTAATACTCACTGAATTGATATTGTGAGTGTTTATTATTGTGTTTTTTGTTTGCAGTTATTTTGCAATCGGCGTAGAGTGCGACTATTTGATATGGATGCAGAAGATGATGGAGAAGATGAAAGCTTGTCAGAGAGAAGTCTCTTAGATGCAAGTAATGTAGGAATAGAAGAAACAAGGCAAGATGAAAGTGACAGTAACAAAGAGAATATAGAATTGCCACATTAAGCATTTTACAAGAGCAGAATTTACATGTAAGCTATGTACAGTCTTTGCATGCATGTAAAAGAAGCTTTAGACTTCAAATACGGAGCGAGTGGTTTAAAAAAGAGGGTTACTGTTGATTCCCTTATTATGTTATTTTACTATAGCATGTACAAAATAGACCTTAAGCAATGATGTCATCAGGCCACCATTTTAACAATGAGGATGATACAATGAAAAAAAAATACTTCTGTAGAACGGAATACAGGTTTGACCTCAAGCCGAGAGCGCCCTACTCAAATGGCATCACTTGCATAAGGTCTCTAAAGACTCACTGAATACAGGTTTGACCTCTCTAGCCAAAAGCGCCCTACTCAAATGGCATCACTTGCATAAGGTCTCTAAAGACTCACAGAATACAGGTTTGACCTCTCTAGCCGAGAGCGCCCTACTCAATTGGCATCACTGGCATAGGTCTCTAAAGACTCACGGAGTACAGGTTTGACCTCTCTAGCTGAGAGCGCCCTACTCAAATGGCATCACTTGCATAAGGTCTCTAAAGACTCACGGAATACAGGTTTGACCTCTCTAGCTGAGGTCGCCCTACTCAAATGGCATCACTTGCATAAGGTCTCTAAAGACTCACAGAATACAGGTTTGACCTCTCTAGCTGAGAGCGCCCTACTCAAATGGCATCACTTGCATAAGGTCTCTAAAGACTCACGGAGTACAGGTTTGACCTCTCTAGCTGAGGGCGCCCTACTCAAATGGCATCACTTGCATAAGGTCTCTAAAGACTCACGGAATACAGGTTTGACCTCTCTAGCCAAAAGCGCCCTACTGAAATGGCATCACTTGCATAAGGTCTCTAAAGACTCACGGAGTACAGGTTTGACCTCTCTAGCTGAGGGCGCCCTACTCAAATGGCATCACTTGCATAAGGTCTCTAAAGACTCACGGAATACAGGTTTGACCTGTCTAGCCGAGAGCGCCCTACTCAAATGGCATCACTGGCATAGGTCTCTAAAGACTCACGGAGTACAGGTTTGACCTCTCTAGCCGAGAGCGCCCTACTCAAATGGCATCACTTGCATAAGGTCTCTAAAGACTCACGGAGTACAGGTTTGACCTCTCTAGCTGAGGGCGCCCTACTCAAATGGCATCACTTGCATAAGGTCTCTAAAGACTCACGGAGTACAGGTTTGACCTCTCTAGCTGAGGGCGCCCTACTCAAATGGCATCACTTGCATAAGGTCTCTCAAGATTGTTGATGTTCCTAATCTGATTATACAAGTTATTTAAATAACAACATCATGCTGACTCAATCAATTCAGATATTTGGTTTGGGACATCCAAGGTAGAAACATTAACACTGAACAAAGAATTGTTTTTATATGGAACAGCTTATTGAACTTTAAGTTGATATGGCAAACTGTTCCAAAAACACACACTGTTAATAAAATAAAAATTAATTGAGTATTTAAACAATTCCATTTTGTACCTATGCTCTGAAGCAAAGCGTGTAGGTTGTTGTGTACTCCTAACGGCAAGATAGTTTTTTCACTATGTTTAAATAGCAGGACAACTTGTACAAAAATACTTCAATCTTTTTAATGTATTTTTCATAAATTGTATCTGAAATTGAAATCATAGGAGTATTTGCCATGTGTGAAATTGTTTTCATTCGCTTTACAGTCTCTTTAAAACTGAGGCAAACGCTAGAGAAGCAGTCAAACTATTTTTGTTAATTGGATTAATTCGCACCTAACTTTTTCAACATTATAAACCACAAGATTAAAAAGAAGAAGTTATTGACTCTACAGCAGCTTCATGTGTGATTGAATCACATAATGATCATAGCTTGAACTTACAATCTAAAAGCATTGCCATTAATTTACTTGCATGAATTTGTGAACTTTATTGGTTTGTTATTTCAATTCCTACGACCCTTTACAGATACTTTCTGAGGGTTCTACACAACAATAAGACCTTAAAATGAGAACTACAAATGATTTATTGTTACTTTCACTTTCCATCTTGTTCAGTTGAATGTAATGGTGGCTGTCTGTAAAATACTTAATTATAAGCAGCAATATTAAGAAAAGAAAGACACCTGTGATACAATAAAAGTCACCTGTGATAGTTTCAGCTGAATACAGTGTACTTGTTGACTGTCACAGTATTTTCATCAAGAACGTTCCATCTGTTCACACTTTTAAAAAAAAAGTTTTGTTGGCGTAACCTGACCTACCCTAAAAATACGGCCGACTCGATTTTTTTATCTTTTCAAGGGAAGAAATTTAATGATTTAAATCTATTAAAGACATAAAAATAAGAGTTTAAAAATATACTATTTGTTGTGTGTAGCCTTGTTTTCTGTTGTTATCGTGTATACTACTGGCTTAAACAATTAAAAACATTCGTTGCTGGAAGTGGGAAAAAAAATGCCCTACCTAGCTACCCTATTTTGGGCGGCCCGTTACGCCAACATAGCATTTTTTTTATTTTTTTTTATGCCTTAGCAAGGTGACAGCAGGTACCAACCCAAGACTGGACACAGTGTGATTTTTAGGGAATCAAAATAGTCAACATACTTTTAGACCCTCAGTGGAATTTAAGTTGAGGTACTTTCTCAATTTCCTTATTTTATCAGTTTTTCAAAGGCATCTACCTGACATGAGTTGCGGATGTCCTGTTTCATATTGAGGGTGTTGTCCACTGTGACTCAGAGGTCTCTAGCAGTTTCAGAAGGACTAATCACTGTGCCATATGGGAGCTCAACAGACTTCCGATACTGAGATGACACATGTATGATTTGTTTTGTTGTCTGTTTTGGCACCATTTAGCACAAGAATGTTGTTACGAGCCAAGTATTTGTCGTCACTAATTCACGGCTCAAGTCTCATGACCACCATGAGTATTAAACACAAATACATTTTGCTTCTTCTTTCTCATTTCACCAATCAAGGATGAAACCAAACTGTATCGAAATGTTATGTTTAAGAAAAGCAATTACTTTTGGACTAGTAATTGGAGAGCAGTTGTCCCCTTCTGTTTATTGTCAGTATGTACCTGCTCACACCTAAGAGCCAGTAATGTACATCCCAACATCAAATGATGTAGATTTGGGGCTAAACATTGTATTAAGATAAAGATATAAGAATGTAAAGGTATGGTCATACCTTGGTAATGACTGCGGAAATAATTATGTGGTTTCAATACAAAGGTTTTCTTGTTAAAAAGCTGGCAATGGCTAATGGTTGTAAGCATTCTGTGAAAAATTGATGGTTTTTGTTTTGTTACACCCCACTTTGATTACTGTAACAGTTTGCTCGAAACAAGCCGCAGCTTGTCTCATCACATGCACAAGGAAACATAAACATAACTGAGGGTATAGATGGCCCAAAGCAGTCTAAATGATGGCGTAAGGCCTAGGGGGACTGAGGGTATAGATGGCCCAAAGCAGTCTAAATGATGGTGTGGGCCCTAGAGGACTGAGGGTATAGATGGCCCAAAGCAGTCTAAATGATGGTGTGGGGGCCTAGGGGACTGAAGGTATAGATGGCCCAAAGCAGTCTAAATGATGGTGTGGGGCCTAGGGGACTCAGGGTATAGATGGCCACAAAGCAGTCTAAATGATGGTGTGGGCCCTAGGGGACTCAGGGTATAGATGGCCCAAAGCAGTCTAAATGATGGTGTGGGGCCTAGGGGACTGAAGGTATAGATGGCCCAAAGCAGTCTAAATGATGGTGTGGGGCCTAGGGGACTGAAGGTATGGATGGCCCAAAGCAGTCTAAATGATGGTGTGGGGCCTAGGGGACTCAGGGTATAGATGGCCACAAAGCAGTCTAAATGATGGTGTGGGCCCTAGGGGACTCGGGGTATAGATGGCCCAAAGCAGTCTAAATGATGGTGTGGGGCCTAGGGGACTCAGGGTATAGATGGCCCAAAGCAGTCTAAATGATGGTGTGGGGCCTAGGGGGATTGAAGGTATAGATGGCCCAAAGCAGTCTAAATGATGGTGTGGGGCCTAGGGGACTGAGGGTATAGATGACCCAAAGCAGTCTAAATGATGGTGTGGGCCCTAGGGGACTGAGGGTATAGATGGCCCCAAAGCAGTCTAAATGATGGTGTGGGCCCTAGGGGACTGAAGGTATAGATGGCCCAAAGCAGTCTAAATGATGGTGTGGGGCCTAGGGGGACTGAGGGTATAGATGGCCCAAAGCAGTCTAAATGATGGTGTGGGCCCTAGGGGACTGAGGGTATAGATGGCCACAAAGCAGTCTAAATGATGGTGTGGGCCCTAGGGGGACTGAAGGTATAGATGGCCCAAAGCAGTCTAAATGATGGTGTGGGCCCTAGGGGACTGAGGGTATAGATGGCCACAAAGCAGTCTAAATGATGGTGTGGGGCCTAGGGGGACTGAGGGTATAGATGGCCACAAAGCAGTCTAAATGATGGTGTGGGCCCTAGGGGACTCAGGGTATAGATGGCCCAAAGCAGTCTAAATGATGGTGTGGGGCCTAGGGGACTGAGGGTATAGATGGCCCAAAGCAGTCTAAATGATGGCGTAAGGCCTAGGGGGACTGAAGGTATAGATGGCCCAAAGCAGTCTAAATAATGGTGTGGGGCCTAGGGGGACTGAGGGTATAGATGGCCTTAAAGCAGTCTAAATGATGGTGTAGGGCCTAGGAGGACTGAGGGTATAGATGGCCCAAAGAAGTTTAAATGATGGCGTAAGGCCTAGGGGGACTGAAGGTATAGATGGCCCAAAGCAGTCTAAATTATGGTGTAGGGCCTAGGGGGACTGAGGGTATAGATGGCCCAAAGCAGTCTAAATGATGGTGTGGGGCCTAGGGGACTGAGGGTATAGATGACCAAAAGCAGTCTAAATGATGGTGTTGGGCCTAGGGGGACTGAAGGTATAGATGGCCCAAAGCAGTTTAAATGATGGCGTAAGGCCTAGGGGGACTGAGGGTATAGATGGCCAAAAGCAGTCTAAATGATGGTGTGGGGCCTAGGGGGACTGAGGGTAAAGATGGCCCAAAGCAGTCTAAATGATGGTGTGGGGCCTAGGGGGACTGAAGGTATAGATGGCCCAGAGCAGTCTAAGCGATGGTGTGGGGCTAGTGGACTGAGGGTATAGATGGCCCAAAGCAGTCTAAATGATAGTGTGGGGCCTAGGGGGACTGAAGGTATAGATGGCCCCAAAGCAGTCTAAATGATGGTGTGGGCCCTAGGGGGACTGAAGGTATAGATGGCCCAAAGCAGTCTAAATGATGGTGTGGGCCCTAGGGGACTGAGGGTATAGATGGCCACAAAGCAGTCTAAATGATGGTGTGGGCCCTAGGGGGACTGAAGGTATAGATGGCCCAAAGCAGTCTAAATGATGGTGTGGGCCCTAGGGGACTGAGGGTATAGATGGCCACAAAGCAGTCTAAATGATGGTGTGGGGCCTAGGGGGACTGAGGGTATAGATGGCCCAAAGCAGTCTAAATGATGGTGTTGGGCCTAGGGGGACTGAAGGTATAGATGGCCCAAAGCAGTCTAAATGATGGTGTGGGGCCTAGGGGGACTGAGGGTATAGATGGCCCAAAGCAGTCTAAATGATGGTGTAGGGCCTAGGGGGACTGAGGGTATAGATGGCCCAAAGCAGTCTAAATGATGGTGTAGGGCCTAGGGGGACTGAGGGTATAGATGGCCCAAAGCAGTCTAAATGATGGTGTGGGGCCTAGGGGACTGAGGGTATAGATGGCCCAAAGCAGTCTAAATGATGGTGTGGGCCTAGGGGGACTGAGGGTATAGATGGCCCAAAGCAGTCTAAATGATGGCGTAAGGCCTAGGGGGACTGAGGGTATAGATGGCCAAAAGCAGTCTAAAATATGGTGTGGGGCCTAGGGGACTGAGGGTATAGATGGCCCCAAAGCAGTCTAAATGGTGGTGTAGGGCCTAGGGGGACTGAGGGTATAGATGGCCCAAAGAAGTCTAAATGATGGCGTAAGGCCTAAGGGGACTGAGGGTATAGATGGCCCAAAGCAGTCTAAATGATGGTGTGGGCCCTAGGGGACTGAGGGTATAGATGGCCACAAAGCAGTCTAAATGATGGTGTGGGCCCTAGGGGGACTGAAGGTATAGATGGCCCAAAGCAGTCTAAATGATGGTGTGGGCCCTAGGGGACTGAGGGTATAGATGGCCACAAAGCAGTCTAAATGATGGTGTGGGGCCTAGGGGGACTGAGGGTATAGATGGCCACAAAGCAGTCTAAATGATGGTGTGGGCCCTAGGGGACTCAGGGTATAGATGGCCCAAAGCAGTCTAAATGATGGTGTGGGGCCTAGGGGACTGAGGGTATAGATGGCCCAAAGCAGTCTAAATGATGGCGTAAGGCCTAGGGGGACTGAAGGTATAGATGGCCCAAAGCAGTCTAAATAATGGTGTGGGGCCTAGGGGGACTGAGGGTATAGATGGCCTTAAAGCAGTCTAAATGATGGTGTAGGGCCTAGGAGGACTGAGGGTATAGATGGCCCAAAGAAGTTTAAATGATGGCGTAAGGCCTAGGGGGACTGAAGGTATAGATGGCCCAAAGCAGTCTAAATTATGGTGTAGGGCCTAGGGGGACTGAGGGTATAGATGGCCCAAAGCAGTCTAAATGATGGTGTGGGGCCTAGGGGACTGAGGGTATAGATGACCAAAAGCAGTCTAAATGATGGTGTTGGGCCTAGGGGGACTGAAGGTATAGATGGCCCAAAGCAGTTTAAATGATGGCGTAAGGCCTAGGGGGACTGAGGGTATAGATGGCCAAAAGCAGTCTAAAATATGGTGTGGGGCCTAGGGGGACTGAGGGTAAAGATGGCCCAAAGCAGTCTAAATGATGGTGTGGGGCCTAGGGGGACTGAAGGTATAGATGGCCCAGAGCAGTCTAAGCGATGGTGTGGGGCTAGTGGACTGAGGGTATAGATGGCCCAAAGCAGTCTAAATGATAGTGTGGGGCCTAGGGGGACTGAAGGTATAGATGGCCCCAAAGCAGTCTAAATGATGGTGTGGGCCCTAGGGGGACTGAAGGTATAGATGGCCCAAAGCAGTCTAAATGATGGTGTGGGCCCTAGGGGACTGAGGGTATAGATGGCCACAAAGCAGTCTAAATGATGGTGTGGGCCCTAGGGGGACTGAAGGTATAGATGGCCCAAAGCAGTCTAAATGATGGTGTGGGCCCTAGGGGACTGAGGGTATAGATGGCCACAAAGCAGTCTAAATGATGGTGTGGGGCCTAGGGGGACTGAGGGTATAGATGGCCCAAAGAAGTTTAAATGATGGCGTAAGGCCTAGGGGGACTGAAGGTATAGATGGCCCAAAGCAGTCTAAATAATGGTGTGGGGCCTAGGGGGACTGAGGGTATAGATGGCCCAAAGCAGTCTAAATGATGGCGTAAGGCCTAGGGGGACTGAGGGTATAGATGGCCCAAATCAGTCTTAATTATGGTGTAGGGCCTAGGGGGACTGAGGGTATAGATGGCCCAAAGCAGTCTAAATGATGGTGTGGGGCCTAGGGGACTGAGGGTATAGATGACCAAAAGCAGTCTAAATGATGGTGTTGGGCCTAGGGGGACTGAAGGTATAGATGGCCCAAAGCAGTTTAAATGATGGCGTAAGGCCTAGGGGGACTGAGGGTATAGATGGCCAAAAGCAGTCTAAAATGTGGTGTGGGGCCTAGGGGACTGAGGGTATAGATGGCCCCAAAGCAGTCTAAATGGTGGTGTAGGGCCTAGGGGGACTGAGGGTATAGATGGCCCAAAGAAGTCTAAATGATGGCGTAAGGCCTAAGGGGACTGAGGGTATAGATGGCCCAAAGCAGTCTAACTGATGGTGTGGGGCCTAGGGGACTGAGGGTATAGATGGCCAAAAGCAGTCTAAATGATGGTGTGGGCCCTAGGGGACTGAGGGTATAGATGGCCTTAAAGCAGTCTAAATGATGGTGTAGGGCCTAGGAGGACTGAGGGTATAGATGGCCCAAAGCAGTCTAAATGATGGTGTGGGGCCTAGGGGGACTGAAGGTATAGATGGCCCAGAGCAGTCTAAACGATGGTGTGGGGCTAGTGGACTGAGGGTATAGATGGCCCAAAGCAGTCTAAATGATAGTGTGGGGCCTAGGGGGACTGAAGGTATAGATGGCCCCAAAGCAGTCTAAATGATGACGTGGGCCCTAGGGGGACTGAAGGTATAGATGGCCCAAAGCAGTCTAAATGACAGTGTGGGGCCTAGGGGGACTGAGGGTATAGATGGCCCAAAGCAGTCTAAATTATGGTGTGGGGCCTAGGGGGACTGAGGGTATAGATGGCCCAAAGCAGTCTAAATGATGGTGTAGGGCCTAGGGGGACTGAGGGTATAGATGGCCAAAAGCAGTCTAAATGATGGTGTGGGGCCTAGGGGACTGAGGGTATAGATGGCCCCAAAGCAGTCTAAATGATGGTGTAGGGCCTAGGGGGACTGAGGGTATAGATGGCCCAAAGCAGTCTAAATGATGGTGTAGGGCCTAGGGGACTGAGGGTATAGATGGCCCAAAGCAGTCTAAATGATGGTGTGGGGCCTAGGGGACTGAGGGTATAGATGGCCCAAAGCAGTCTAAATGATGGTGTGGGCCCTAGGGGACTGAGGGTATAGATGGCCCTAAAGCAGTCTAAATGATGGTGTAGGGCCTAGGGGACTGAGGGTATAGATGGCCCAAAGCAGTCTAAATGATGGTGTGGGGCCTAGGGGACTGAGGGTATAGATGGCCCAAAGCAGTCTAAATGATGGTGTGGGGCCTAGGGGGACTGAAGGTATAGATGGCCCCAAAGCAGTCTAAATGATGGTGTGGGCCCTAGGGTGACTGAAGGTATAGATGGCCCAAAGCAGTCTAAATGACAGTGTGTGGCCTAGGGGGACTGAAGGTATAGATGGCCCAAAGCAGTCTAAATGATGGTGTGGGACCTAGGGGACTGAGGGTATAGATGGCCACAAAGCAGTCTAAATGATGGTGTGGGGCCTAGGGGACTGAGGGTATAGATGGCCACTAAGCAGTCTAAATGATGGTGTGGGCCCTAGGGGACTGAGGGTATAGATGGCCCCAAAGCAGTCTGAATGATGGTGTGGGGCCTAGGGGACTGATGGTATAGATGGCCCAAAGCAGTCTACATGATGGTGTAGGGCCTAGGAGGACTGAGGGTATAGATGGCCACAAAGCAGTCTAAATGATGGTGTGGGCCCTAGGGGACTGAGGGTATAGATGGCCACAAAGCAGTCTAAATGATGGTGTGGGGCCTAGGGGGACTGAAGGTATAGATGGCCCAAAGCAGTCTTAAAATGATGGTGTGGGGCCTAGGGGACTGAGGGTATAGATGGCCACAAAGCAGTCTAAATGATGGTGTGGGGCCTAGGGGACTGAGGGTATAGATGACCAAAAGCAGTCTAAATGATGGTGTTGGGCCTAGGGGGACTGAAGGTATAGATGGCCCAAAGCAGTCTAAATTATGGTGTGGGGCCTAGGGGACTGAGGGTATAGATGGCCCCAAAGCAGTCTAATGATGGCGTAAGTCCTAGGGGGACTGAGGGTATAGATGGCCCAAAGCAGTCTAACTGATGGTGTGGGGCCTAGGGGACTGAGGGTATAGATGGCCCAAAGCAGTCTGCATGATGGTGTGGGGCCTAGGGGACTGAGGGTATAGATGGCCCAAAGCAGTCTAAATGATGGTGTAGGGCCTAGGAGGACTGAGGGTATAGATGGCCACAAAGCAGTCTAAATGATGGTGTGGGCCCTAGGGGACTCAGGGTATAGATGGCCCAAAGCAGTCTGAATGATGGTGTGGGGCCTAGGGGACTGAGGGTATAGATGGCCCAAAGCAGTCTAAATGATGGTGTAGGGCCTAGGAGGACTGAGGGTATAGATGGCCACAAAGCAGTCTAAATGATGGTGTGGGGCCTAGGGGGACTGAAGGTATAGATGGCCCAAAGCAGTCTAAATGATGGTGTGGGGCCTAGGGGACTGAGGGTATAGATGACCAAAAGCAGTCTAAATGATGGTGTTGGGCCTAGGGGGACTGAAGGTATAGATGGCCCAAAGCAGTCTAAATGATGGCGTAAGGCCTAGGGGGACTGAGGGTACAGATGGCCCGAAGCAGTCTAAATTATGGTGTGGGGCCTAGGGGGACTGAGGGTATAGATGGCCCAAAGCAGTCTAAATGATGGCGTAAGGCCTAGGGGGACTGAGGGTATAGATGGCCCAAAGCAGTCTAAATTATGGTGTGGGGCCTAGGGGACTGAGGGTATAGATGGCCCCAAAGCAGTCTAAATGATGGTGTAGGGCCTAGGGGGACTGAGGGTATAGATGACCCAAAGAAGTCTAAATGATGGCGTAAGGCCTAGGGGGACTGAGGGTATAGATGGCCCAAAGCAGTCTAACTGATGGTGTGGGGCCTAGGGGACTGAGGGTATAGATGGCCCAAAGCAGTCTAAATGATGGTGTGGGCCCTAGGGGGACTGAAGGTATAGATGGCCCAGAGCAGTCTAAACGATGGTGTGGGGCTAGTGGACTGAGGGTATAGATGGCCCAAAGCAGTTTAAATGATAGTGTGGGGCCTAGGGGGACTGAAGGTATAGATGGCCCCAAGGCAGTCTAAATGATGGTGTGGGCCCTAGGGGACTGAAGGTATAGATGGCCCAAAGCAGTCTAAATGATAGTGTGGGGCCTAGGGGGACTGAAGGTATAGATGGCCCAAAGCAGTCTTAATGATGTTGTGGGCCCTAGGGGACTGAGGGTATAGATGGCCACAAAGCAGTCTAAATGATGGTGTGGGCCCTAGGGGACTCAGGGTATAGATGGCCCAAAGCAGTCTAAATGATGGTGTGGGGCTAGGGGGACTGAAGGTATAGATGGCCCAAAGCAGTCTAAATGATGGTGTGGGGCCTAGGGGACTGAGGGTATAGATGGCCACAAAGCAGTCTAAATGATGGTGTGGGGCCTAGGGGACTGAGGGTATAGATGACCCAAAGCAGTCTAAATGATGGTGTGGGGCCTAGGGGACTGAAGGTATAGATGACCCAAAGCAGTCTAAATGATGGTGTGGGGCCTAGGGGGACTGAGGGTATAGATGGCCCGAAGCAGTCTAAATTATGGTGTGGGGCCTAGGGGGACTGAGGGTTTAGATGGCCCAAAGCAGTCTAAATGATGGCGTAAGGCCTAGGGGGACTGAGGGTATAGATGGCCCAAAGCAGTCTAAATTATGGTGAGGGGCCTAGGGGACTGAGGGTATAGATGGCCCCAAAGCGGTCTAAATGATGGTGTAGGGCCTAGGGGGACTGAGGGTATAGATGGCCCAAAGAAGTCTAAATGATGGCGTAAGGCCTAGGGGGACTGAGGGTATAGATGGCCCAAAGCAGTCTAACTGATGGTGTGGGGCCTAGGGGACTGAGGGTATAGATGGCCCAAAGCAGTCTGAATGATGGTGTCGGGCCTAGGGGACTGATGGTATAGATGGCCCAAAGCAGTCTAAATGATGGTATAGGGCCTAGGAGGACTGAGGGTATAGATGGCCAAAAGCAGTCTAAATGATGGTGTAGGGCCTATTAGGACTGAGGGTATAGATGGCCACAAAGCAGTCTAACTGATGGTGTGGGGCCTAGGGGACTGAGGGTATAGATGGCCCAAAGCAGTCTAAATGATGGTGTTGGCCCTAGGGGACTTAGGGTATAGATGGCCACAAAGCAGTCTAAATGATGGTGTGGGCCCTAGGGGACTCAGGGTATAGATGGCCCAAAGCAGTCTAAATGATGGTGTGGGGCTAGGGGGACTGAAGGTATAGATGGCCCAAAGCAGTCTAAATGATGGTGTGGGGCCTAGGGGACTGAGGGTATAGATGGCCACAAAGCAGTCTAAATGATGGTGTGGGGCCTAGGGGACTGAGGGTATAGATGGCCACAAAGCAGTCTAAATGATGGTGTGGGCCCTAGGGGACTCAGGGTATAGATGGCCCAAAGCAGTCTAAATGATGGTGTGGGGCCTAGGGGGACTGAAGGTATAGATGGCCCAAAGCAGTCTAAATGATGGTGTGGGGCCTAGGGGACTGAGGGTATAGATGGCCCAAAGCAGTCTAAATGATGGTGTGGGGCTAGGGGGACTGAAGGTATAGATGGCCCAAAGCAGTCTAAATGATGGTGTGGGGCCTAGGGGACTGAGGGTATAGATGGCCACAAAGCAGTCTAAATGATGGTGTGGGGCCTAGGGGACTGAGGGTATAGATGACCCAAAGCAGTCTAAATGATGGTGTGGGGCCTAGGGGACTGAAGGTATAGA